>NW_026731935.1:492500-570000 GCF_028476545.2 Physella acuta | reverse complement strand
AACCTGAAACACGTTTGAAATGTTTTAAACGCTTATATTGTAAATAATAGCCACTTTTTTTTTAGCAATACAGGATATGAAAGGTAACGAACATTTTTCTTAACTATATGTGTTCAGCAGAATCAGTAAAGTGCTATCTATAGCTATGCTTTCGAAGGCTAATCGGTCCATCGCGTGTATTGGTTAAGTCCAATGCTGTGTCAACATTTTTAAGGTTTCAGTGTGCATTATGAAATCTATATAAACCACATACAGTACAAGCTGGCTACTTCATGTGGTATAGGGCCTACTGTACACGCTCTCTACTTTATGTGGTATAGGGCCTACTGTACACGCTCTCTACTTTATGTGGTATAGGGCCTACTGTACACGCTCTCTACTTCATGTGGTATAGGGCCTACTGTACACGCTCTCTACTTCATGTGGTATAGGGCCTACTGTACAAGCTCTGTACTTCATGTAGTATAGGGCCTACTGTACACGCTATCTACTTCATGTGGTATAGGGCCTACTGTACACGCTCTCTACTTCATGTGGTATTGGGCCTACTGTACACGCTCTCTACTTCATGTGGTATAGGGCCTACTGTACACGCTCTCTACTTTATGCTACACATGTGGTATAGGGTCTACTGTACACGCTCTCTACTTCATGTGGTATTGGGCCTACTGTACACGCTCTCTACTTCATGTGGTATAGGGCCTACTGTACACGCTCTCTACTTCATGTGGTATAGGGCCTACTGTACACGCTCTCTACTTCATGTGGTATAGGGCCTACTGTACACGCTCTCTACTTCATGTGGTATAGGGCCTACTGTACACGCTCTCTACTTTATGTGGTATAGGGCCTACTGTACACGCTCTCTACTTCATGTGGTATAGGGCCTACTGTACATGCTCTCTACTTCATGTGGTATAGGGCCTACTGTACATGCTCTCTACTTCATGTGGTATAGGGCCTACTGTACAAGCTCTGTACTTCATGTGGTATAGGGCCTACTGTACACGCTCTCTACTTCATGTGGTATAGGGCCTACTGTACATGCTCTCTACTTCATGTAGTATAGGGCCTACTGTACACGCTCTCTACTTCATGTGGTATAGGGCCTAGTGTACACGCTCTCTACTTCATGTGGTATAGGGCCTACTGTACACGCTCTCTACTTCATGTGGTATAGGGCCTACCGTACACGCTCTCTACTTCATGAGGTATAGGGCCTACTGTACACGCTCTCTACTTTATGTGGTATAGGGCCTACTGTACACGCTCTCTACTTTATGTGGTATAGGGCCTACTGTACACGCTCTCTACTTCATGTGGTATAGGGCCTACTGTACACGCTCTCTACTTTATGTGGTATAGGGCCTACTGTACACACTCTCTACTTCATGTGGTATAGGGCCTACTGTACACGCTCTCTACTTCATGTGGTATAGGGCCTACTGTACATGCTCTCTACTTCATGTGGTATAGGGCCTACTGTACACGCTCTCTACTTCATGTGGTATAGGGCCTACTGTACTCGCTCTCTACTTTATGCTACACATGTGGTATAGGGCCTACTGTACACGCTCTGTACTTCATGTGGTATAGGGCCTACTGTACACGCTCTCTACTTCATGTGGTATAGGGCCTACTGTACACGCTCTCTACTTCATGTGGTATAGGGCCTACTGTACACGCTCTCTACTTCATGTGGTATAGGGCCTACTGTACACGCTCTCTACTTCATGAGGTATAGGGCCTACTGTACACGCTCTCTACTTTATGTGGTATAGGGCCTACTGTACACGCTCTCTACTTTATGTGGTATAGGGCCTACTGTACACGCTCTCTACTTCATGTGGTATAGGGCCTACTGTACACGCTCTCTACTTTATGTGGTATAGGGCCTACTGTACACGCTCTCTACTTTATGTGGTATAGGGCCTACTGTACACGCTCTCTACTTCATGTGGTATAGGGCCTACTGTACACGCTCTCTACTTCATGTGGTATAGGGCCTACTGTACACGCTCTGTACTTCATGTGGTATAGGGCCTACTGTACACGCTCTGTACTTCATGTGGTATAGGGCCTACTGTACTCGCTCTCTACTTTATGCTACACATGTGGTATAGGGTCTACTGTACACGCTCTCTACTTCATGTGGTATAGGGCCTACTGTACACGCTCTCTACTTCATGTGGTATAGGGCCTACTGTACACGCTCTGTACTTCATGTGGTATAGGGCCTACTGTACTCGCTCTCTACTTTATGCTACACATGTGGTATAGGGCCTACTGTACACGCTCTGTACTTCATGTGGTATAGGGCCTACTGTACATGCTCTCTACTTCATGTGGTATAGGGCCTACTGTACACGCTCTCTACTTCATGTGGTATAGGGCCTACTGTACACGCTCTCTACTTTATGTGGTATAGGGCCTACTGTACACGCTCTCTACTTCATGTGGTATAGGGCCTACTGTACACGCTCTCTACTTCATGTGGTATAGGGCCTACTGTACACGCTCTGTACTTCATGTGGTATAGGGCCTACTGTACACGCTCTCTACTTCATGTGGTATAGGGCCTACTGTACACGCTCTCTACTTCATGTGGTATAGGGCCTACTGTACACGCTCTCTACTTCATGTGGTATAGGGCCTACTGTACTCGCTCTCTACTTTATGCTACACATGTGGTATAGGGCCTACTGTACACGCTCTGTACTTCATGTGGTATAGGGCCTACTGTACACGCTCTCTACTTCATGTGGTATAGGGCCTACTGTACAAGCTCTCTACTTCATGTGGTATAGGGCCTACTGTACACACTCTCTACTTTATGCTACACATGTGGTAAAGGGCCTACTGATCTTATATTGTGGACATACTTCCTTATATCTCATATATTTAAGCTTCCTTCCTACCATGAAATGTAAGGTTCTGTTTTATCAATATTTGCAGATTTTGTCACCATTTCTATAACAGCCCCTATTTTCTTTAACATTTTCTCATAGAGCTACCTTTTTGATATCTTATTTTGCCCAAGCACCTTAACAGTAGAGGAATTTGTAAATAGATAACTTGATAATTTATGCATTCCACCTTTTGGAAGTGTGATTATCTCAGCACAAAATTCACTACCATTTAATTTTTCCTTACTGAAATGTGCAGATTGGTTTACAGTAATTAGATTTCACCTTTTGTACAGTTTTGTGTCTACAATTTGTTGTGTTTGCATGTCTGCAAAATGCATGTTGCAGGTTACAGGTACTTGTTTTCAGTTGTGGACTGATGAGATATTGACCCATGCTTATGATCTGCTTTTTTTCTTGGTCCATTCATACAAGCAATCCAGAGGAATTTATGTAAAGCTCAGTTTAGAAGAATGCAATAGTTTTTAAGCTGTGTCTAATAATGCAGTCAACCACAATGTCTCTAGTTATTACAAAATTCGTCTTAGTATCACACACCCAGCATGCTATTTGCCAGTGCACTACATGCTCCTGGCTCTACCTTCAGATGCCACTAACAATAACCATACAAATATGAATTTAAAGAAAAAACAATTTGAATAAAATATATTTAAAACACAATATAAACCAACATTATAATCTCACAAACAAATAAGCTGTATTTATAAACAAATACTGTATAATTTGACCATGTCTGCACCTAGAAGATGAATTAAGAATTTTTTCTACTCCTAAGTATACATCATATTTAAGGTGGAGAGGATATATTTTGTATTATCGGGCACAAAATGACACTTTTGGTGTGTTATGGAGCAATTTTTACTTTCTGATATACAGAGCATAAAGAAAGTAATGTAATCTTGCAAAAAAAAAAAAATCGAGATTTTTGCAAACCTTGACGTTTTACACTTCCCTGAGTCGGAAAAACATAGTTTTGCAATCTTGTCTGTATGTATGTGTGTCTGTGACCATGATAACTTGAGTACCGATACAGCTAGTTTGATGAAATTTCATATATAAGTATTATATCAAATTTGTAGTTCTGTATCAACTTTTCAGCAATTTCCGATAACCGGACGTGGAACTTATTCTACTTTGAATTTTTCAAAAGCCTATAACTTGAGTACTGTTTCTAATAGATAAATAAAATTGCACATGTAAGTAAAAGATCTAATTCTCTGCCTTCTTTCAACTTTTGAGTAATATTCCACACTATTATACACATTTTGTTTGGCGTTCACTTAGTGCACAATTCTTTTTTTCTAGATTCTATTTTATTTTAAAAAGTTTAAGTAATAAATTTTGTCTATATCCCGAGTTGCCATCCCCGTAGTGTTATATAAGAATATTCGAGAAAGTTTAGGAGAGATCACTCCCGGTTTATTTAATTTTGCTTTCCAAGTATGAAAACTTAGGTTCCAAGTTTGCTGCAGCTGGCAGAAACCTGGATTCCACAGTAAAGAAAGCCAGTAAATGATTCATTCATTTGCTTACAATTTCTAATCTTCTTCTTATAAACTCTATTAAAACACTTGTAAATAGTATCTTTTCATTTTGTTTCCTTTTAAGTAATTTCAGTTATTTTTCGTTTAAAATGAAGTGTCAAAAGTGAATAGTGTGTAATGATAATCTTTATTTAATAATAATATATATATATATATATATATATATAAATATATAAATATATAAATATATATATATATATATATATATATATATATATATATATATATATATATATATATATATATATATATATATATATATATATATATATATATATATATATATATATATATATATATATATATATATATATATATTGCTATTTGGCGCCGCAGGCTTTCTCATGAGTGCTTTGGCGCATAAGTTTGTTTTAAAGACAAAATAGAGTATGAATACTGTGGGTTACTATAGTGCTCACTAAATAAAATCAGGCGTGTCCTTCTGCACCTCGGCAAGATGTTATTTAGTGCTTCGGGCTTTCCCATGAGCGCTATGGCGTCTCTGTTCATTTGAAACATTGCAATAGACTATGGATCAGACAGGGTATTACAATTGTTCACTAAATTAAATCAAGCATCTGCCGGTGCCCTTGCAAGGTGTGATTTGGTGTCCGGGCTATCCTGTGAGCACTATGGTGCTTACTTTCTTTTTAAAGAGTCCCTAGAATATTGACATGGTGGCATACAACATTGGATGATTAAACTGAGCCAAGGGCCGTACTCTGACCCCTGTTGTAATGTAACTGAGGGCTCCAGAGAGTGCCTGCTACATCCCTAACACCGGGGCAGTTGCCAAACTGTTACAGAGAGTGATTAACGTACACTCAAGGCTTTCATACAGCAGATGATGGGCGTGCTCAGCGGTAGTGTGGGCAAACCCATGCTCCAACAAATACGATAAATATAGTGCAGGCATTTGTTTACATTTAAACAACTCAGTTTCTGAAAACAAGGTCATGCATCTAAGAACATAGGATTGGTAAAGCATCGATGAAATCCTCTTAAAATATTATGTCAGATTTTCTTTTGAGGGACTTTATTCAATTCTTTTTGCCTTTTAAAAATAACAACAGAAAAACATGTTAATTAAAAAACTGTTAAATAGTAAAAACATAGCATTTAAAAATGTGGAATAAAGAAATAATATTACATTGTTATAATATAGAATAAGATAGAATGAGATTTTAAAAATGAATGAGTTTAGGATTTCATGAAATTGTTGGTTTTTTTTTTTTTTAGTTTAGTTTTGAATACATTTTCAGATTTAGTCTTATTTTTAAAATAAATAAATAAGATAAATAACATTTAAATACAAAACATAAAAACAAACAGCTTTTAACAATTTTTATTTGTGCATTTAAGCATTTGATGTTATACAGATAATTAAAAAAGTATTACTTAATTATTAAACACAGATTTGCATTTTAAAAAACACCTTTGGTAGGCCTTCACTGACACAGTGTTTATTATATGTGACTGACTTTGTCTTCATGCCAGAGAAGAATAAATCTGATTGTTTGATTTGTATTCTCATGTACTTAAACGGCCTACATCTTCTTAGTTTATATAAATGTAAACCTGGCTAATGCTTGAATGTAAGCTTTTTCTGTCTTCCATCTGTACAGTAGTACTTCCATTTCCAGCTGGATTTCATTCATTGGTTGCCACTGTATTGAAGATTGTTTCATTAAAACAAAGCTTGTTAAGTTCTGTCACAATTTCTAAAATAATTATCTTAATTTTATCTTTGTATTAAAACAAAAGGTGTTACTTTCTCTACTGCTTTAAGTTTTGTTACTCTATCCAGTGTACAAAACTTGCATAGTTTAGTTTTATTTTAATATGATGCTCTAATACATCATTTTTTTCATTATAACAATTTGAATTTAAATCACAGTGTGTGTAAATCTTGTCTCTGTGATTGTGAGATCTTTTTAAGAACAGATGATAAACTGCAGGTTGAGTTCACAATTTTATTTACAATAATTAAATCCACAGTTCATTTTTGTAATCAACATCCACCATAGCATTTATTTAGCACTAACCATCAAATAAGTACTTGAATACATAAGTTATAATTTAAGAATCACAGGAACAATACTGGATACTTTAGAGCACACCTTCATTCATGCTAACAGTGAACAAAAGTAGTTTCCCCTTGCATTTATTTTGGTGGTTTCCCAAACATCTCATTCACCAGGTTATATACACTCTAATTTTTGTACAGAAAAGCACTAAAACACAACGATTGATCACTCACCTATTACAGTCTGTTACAACTTACAATGAGCCATTGATTAACTTTTAAAAATCCATGTTAAATATGCATTAACTCATACTTTCCTAAAAGTTTATTTAAGGGACTTAATCACTTTATTTTACTGATATTTATTTCATAGAACTTTTGGTACAATGATTCAAAAGACAACTAATTATTAATTACTAATTCTTTATGGTATCCTTAAACAGATGTCCACTCAGGGCTATAAGAGGACAAGTTTTGATGAGGATGATTATGCCTCAAATGGCGGTACCCCACCACCAATGGACTTCCCAACTAGTATAGCATTTAAAGGGTATTTCACATATTTTATGTATTTTAAAAAAATAAAATCTGTGACTATTTTTACCTTTTTATTAATAATCTAGGTCTTAACCATACAAATCAAATAAATATTTTTTTTCCAAAAATATTTATTAGCCTATTAAAAGAAAACATTTATATTTATCAACATATCATCAGCATATGCAACTTTCTTTTACTAACTACAATTTATCTAATTTATGTATTCTAATTTTAGGAATAATCTCAGTCTCATCTCATGGAAGCACCGAACAGTCCAAGAGAAAGTTCTACTAGTACTAGTTGCCATTTTGACTACTGTCATTGTCACACTGGCGGGTGTTTTGGCTTTGAAAGATTCAGTGATTAAAGATCTTAATACTCAAGCCAAAAGTAAGGTCATCATATGTTTATTGCCTTGCGGCGTCAAAACGGCCAATGACAAAACGGCCCCGTCATAAGGGCCAATGACATATGGACCCCGTCAAAAAGGGCCAACGACATATGGACCCCGTCATATAGGCTTACGACAAATAGGCTCCCGTCATTTCGACTTCCGACATATAGGCTCCTGTTCTTTAGGCTCCCAACAAATAGGCTTCCGTTATACAATTCTCGACAAAAGAGCTCCAGTCAATAAGGCTACTGACAAATAGGCTCCTGTCATTTAGACTCCCGTCATATAGGCTCCCGTCATTTAATTTCTTGACAAAATGGCCCTTGTCATTACGACTCCCAACAAATAAACTCTCATCATTTTGGCTCACGACAAATAGGTTCCTGTCAATTTGGCTCCCGACTAAAGGACCACTGACAATACAGATTCTGCACAGACTAAGTCTCCCGGCAAAGTGGTCTCATTATATATGTCACCTGCCAGTGGGATCCCTCCATCAATATTCTTTAGAGTTAGCTTATCCAACAGTCTTAAATAATACAACTATGACTTCCATAAATGAGTAGGTTATAGGCTGTTTCAACTCACTGTGTTGGGAGAGGGGTCCACGCTGTACATTCCTACCTGCAGTATGCTTGTAGGTTATCAAAACAAAATGCTGTATCCTGTAAACATCATGTATATCATACATTTGCACTTCTGTGCTCGCTTTTAAGCAACAGATCTTTACTGTTGTAAATTAAACATCAAAATTTTAGAATTAGTGGAATTTAGCTGTTATGGGCCTGATTTGTTTGTGAATTGATTTTGGTTCACAAAAAACAATTTCATTCAGGTATTTAAAAGAGGTTATAGTGGTAGTGGAGGTAGACAAAATGGTTAATGCCAATAGTGGTCATACAAGTTATTTGTCTGGAGCCAGTATGTCGGGAGTCATTTTGTCGGAAGCCAATATGTCTGGAGTTGCTTTGTCAGGAGCCAATATGTCCTGAGCCTATTTGTCAGGAGCCAAGATGTCGGAAGTCCATTTGTCTGGAGCCTATATGTCCAGAGTCAATATGACGGGAGCCCATTTGACAGGAGCCAATGAGTCAGGGCCCTTTTGACAGGGCTATTTTGACTGGTTCGTTTTGTTGGGGGTCATACTAACGGGGCCGTTTTGACGGGGCCGATTTGTCCCGGGCCGTTTTGACATCACAATATCTCAATCAACAAATCCCTTGTATCATCCTGTCAGAAATCTTTTTTTCTCATGCATGTTTGTTTATCCATTATGTTATCTGGAAATAAATTCATGTTTGTTACAATTATAATTTACTAGCATACCCATCACACATTACTGTGATCTAGTCCTACACGCCATACTAACAAACATTTTATAAGGGTATCATCAATGAGGTTACCAGTTGTGTATTTTAAGATGTGTGACCTTGTTTTATTAAACAGGTTTTATTTAAATGTAAACGAAAAACTATTTCTTTGATCTTTTATATTGGTGCAGGTTGTTCATGCTACTACCCAGACACCCCAGGGTGTACCGTATAAAAGCGTTGAGTTTATGTTCATCACCTTTTATAATATTTAGGTAAACACTCCTCGGCAAACATCTGGGTGTAAGGGACATCACTAGGTGCTCTCTCTAGCCACTGTTTGCACTACCGAATGCAATGCAGTAGCCCACTGTGTCCCTAGTGTAGGAGGCTCTATAAAACAAATATAGGAGCCACAATGTTCTAAGGGGAGACCAGCAGGCAATCGGCATCACCCGAATGCTGGGCTAATTTGACAGTTGAGTCACTTAATACCCCTGACCCTTTGCAGAACACTTAATCAAAGGACACCATGTGCTTAGGTAGCTGCTAGGAAACTCTGGATGACCGTGTCCCTACCAAATGCAGGCATCATATTGCTATTGTTGGAGCCCAAGGCACCGGTTCATACGACCGCCAGAGCGCCAGAACATGCCACGTTTGATTTAGTCATCAATTTTTATTATATTCATGGGAGGAGGGCACAGAGCCCAGCGGTCATTCAACTGCCAGGACACCAGCGGATATACCTGGTACAGTTTGACTGTTGATTCTAGTACTCTTCCTGACTTCTTGTGCAAGAAGCCCAATCAACTTCTCCCAGGTTCTAAGATCGATCTTGGGAACTCAGGACGCTTAACAGCACCCTACTGCCAGTGCTCTGCACCTCAGAAATTATTCAAATCTACTGTTAAGTAGTTTCTACTCAGTCACCTATTTTAGGTTGCTTGGTTTTCAGTAGAACTGCATATTTTTTACTTATTTTCTGCTTTGGATACACGAACCTGAGTTAAACATATTGTAAATGACTTTTTATCTGTCTATCACAGAGTATTGCATGACACCAGAATGTGTGAAAATTGCCAGTACGTTGTTGACAGCAATGGATAAAAATGTTGATCCTTGTGAAGATTTTTATCAGTATGCCTGTGGAGGCTGGATGAAAAATAACCCAATACCTCCTGGTCATGCTAGATGGGGCACATTTGAACTAATGGCTCAGAGAAATAATCTTGTGATGAAAAATGCAATAGGTAAGTAGAGAGATTATAATTAGTTAACAGTTTTTATTTTGAAGAGATAAGATCTACATTTTAAAATATAATTTCAGTATGAAATGACTTGAATGCTACACTAGGTTGGAGATCTTAACCTTTGCTGAAACACTAGTTACAATAAATCAGCTTGCAGCCTCTTATTAAAATATAAATAATGAAATTTATGAAATGTTTCCCTCCTTCCCCCCATTGTGTTAAAAGTCTGAGTGTATATACCATTACAGAATAATGCAGTAGCTCAGTTCATTAGATTCATTAGTGTTTTCTATAGCTTGTAAAGAGGCCAATTATTCTATTCAACTTTAAAGTTTAACTTAAATGACCTCACTTGCCTTTTAATTGATACCATTTTATCCCAATTTAATCACCTGTATTATTGATAGTTTGTGTTGAAACACATTGAACAATTATCATAAGGTATTTTTTAAATTTGTATTTCAACTAAAGAAAATTACAAGGTCTTCAAATGTACACTATATGATTGTTATTTTATAAGCTTGGAGAAGCTTAATTTTCAGTACCACTATATTTTTAGTTGAGTGTTATTCTTGCTTCAGAATGATCCATTTTTAAATTTAGTTTACAGTTATGGTACAGCCTAATGTTTTTTTTCTATTTATTAAAAAAGAATAACTTAATTGTTAAACGCACTTAATTTTTTTAGTGTTTAATAAAACATGTTTTGTTTTGCATTCCCCAGACAAACCCGATGCATCATTTAACAGTTCATCTGAGTTAAAAGCCAAAAAGTATTTTCTCTCCTGCATGGATGAAAACAAGCTGATAGAGAAAGCAGGGGCTCAGCCTCTTTTAAATTTAGTGAACGAGCTGGGCTGGGGCATCAATATTAGTGCATGGGATGAGGACTGGGATCTGCCCAAAGATTGGAATTTAAATTTAATGATTGAAAAAATGCACTTGTTAAATGTTGTATCATTTTTCTCTGTGTGGGTAGCAGAAGATGATAAAAATTCCAGTACAAATATACTACAGGTAAGCAAGGTTTTGTTCTACCATTTCAAATGATACTCAACACACCTAGGAAATAAAAGAAATTACATGATCTTTGTTTGGTTTGGACCATACATCATTTTAGTCCTTTTTATACATAACTAGCATGCCTGTCCCCGCGCGTTGCCATGGGGTGAGAAGAAAGTCTGATGAAAAATTTGAAGATGGATTCATAAATGCGTTATTAATCCTTTATTCTTAGACGTGTGACCTTGTTTTCTAAAACTGAGTTATTTAAATGTAAGCAATGCCTGCACTTCATTCTTGGATTATGTTTGTTGGGGCAGGTGTTTGCCTACACTTCCGCTAAGCATGCCCCAGTGCATAGCGTATGAAAGCCTTGAGTGTTCGTAATCACTCTCAGTAATAGTGAGGTAAAATACACTTCGGCGACTGCTCAGGTTCAGTGACGTAGAGGTGTGCTCTCTGGAGCCCCTGGTTACACTACAGCAGAACGCCGAGTACAGACCCTGATTCGGTTTAATCCAAGTTAGTGAACGACTATAATAATACATCTTATCCATATTCTATCGCACTCTTTAAAATGAACGTATATGCCATGGTGCTCACAGGAAAACATGAGCCAAATAGCACCCTGAAAGACAGCAGAGAATGCACCTCATTTGGTTTAGTGTGCGACTATAGTAACCCATCGCATACATTGACAATCGCGCTCTTTAAACTAACATAGGCACTATAGTGCTCATGGGAGAGCCCTAGGAACCAAATAGTCCCCATCCAGGCGCCAGAGGACGCTCCAGATTTGATATAGTCAATATTGTTGCTCATCATGTCTTTAGTAAATAGACCTTTTTTTATAATCGAACGTATGCGCCATAGTGCTCACATGGAATCTGTTGTAGTTTTACCGCTGAATATATAGTAGTACCCCTCCTCTGCTAACGGATGCCAAGTGCTACGACAAAAAACGCATTCTACCATGCGCGGCCAATAAAAATTTTTTTCTTCGCAGAAACCTTCTTGGGAGTATTCTCATCAACTCATCAACTCCTATAAGTTTCATAACACTTGGATGAACTGTGTCAAACTGCAATCGACTTTAATTTTTATAAATATTATTATTATATATATACAGAAGAATCAAATCGTGCCCTGCCAGGGCGCCGCGCCTGCGAATCCGAAAAAAATTTCTGTAGATACCTTCCCAGGATTATTCTCAGCAACTTCCCAAAGTTTCATAGCGATTGGATGAAAGGTGTAATAATGCATAAAAGACAAACAAACAGACACACACACACACACACACATTGCTTTATGTATATATATAAAGATAATTGCCCTTATGATAGTCATTACAAAAAAACTTTTTTTGTAAAATGTTTTCTAAATTTAGATTGATCAAGGGGGATTGGGTCTACCAGAAAGGGACTACTATCTTAATAAATCTATTTCTGAAGACAAGGTAATGGCTAAGTGCTTATTTTCTTTGTTCTATTATTTGTTTCAATATTTTAAATTCTATACATTTGTTCAAATTTTGTATGTATTGCATTTATTACTCACTAGCTGTTATTGGCTATGTTTTGCTCAATCCCTAAATAGCCATGTCATATTTTAGATGTTAACTTTAACAGTTGAGTTTAAAAAAAAATGTAACTGTTAAAATCACTATACAACTCCAAAAGAAAAAACTAAAAGCAACAATAACACTCCCAGCCCAAAAAAATTTCAATTATGCCTCTTCATCCCATGTAGCCAACAGACATTTAGTGTTCCCATTCTAGTTTAATTTTACAAAGTGCTAGATCTATATAGATCTAGCCCCAGAAAAAACAACACAGAAATATAGCTTATGAAGAAATGTTAGATATAAGCACCCTGAGTTTTCTGTATTTTAGTTAATGTTTTAATTGTACCATGTTATTAACTTAGTAACAGCTTTCTTTAATGTTTTATTTACTTTAGTTTTCAAATTTTATCTGTTATGAATAGTGAATAGATTTTTATTTATGTTTATTTTGTATTGATGCTAATTATAAGGAACTGTTTGATATTAAAGTTAAATTACTGTTAAAGCTGTTGATTTTAGTTTCTAATAGATAAATTGCACTGGTGCATCACATAGATTTAAGAATATAGTAAATTTAACAATTCCATAATATTGATTCGATTTTGATACACAATACACAATTGTTCAATAGAGAAAAAAAAAATTATCAAAATTATTTAATGCTGGCATTTTGAAATTAATGAAAATAATTGTGTTTTTAATACCAATACTTTTTTTTCTATTCAGGTGTTGTCAGCATATCTGAAATACATGGTTGATGTTTTTCAATTGTTAGGTGCACCTAATGAAACATTTACAAAGCAGAGTATGATTGAAGTTATAGAACTGGAGACTGAAATAGCCAATGTAAGAATATTCATATGCTTTATCAAAAGACATCAAGAACATAAATTTTATGCACTTAGAAGTGTGTAATTGTTTTCTAAAAAAATATATATTGAGGAGTGTGAAATTTATCATTAAACATCCATATATCTGTTGCAAAATAGAAGTAGAAAATTGCCATTTATTTACTACTAAAGACGAGAAAGTTTATACATTTATTTTTTGTTCGTGTTATGGTTGTCTGTTCTGTTACATGAGAGCATCTGCACTATGTGTAGAATCAAAATTCATATTTATGTAGAGAATAATGTTCTTTTTTTTTTACCAAACTGTTAATCATAAATTCATTTAAAGATGTTTTGGATCTATTGATAGGCCAAACCAAAAGTAATTAGATTTCTAGAAACGAAAAACAAAAATTAATAAACACAATAAATATTTGAGTTAATTTATTGAACTATTTTAGTCCTTAAGTATTGGGTATAAATCTTTGCTTTTCTATACTAAACTATTTCAGGCCATAGTTATTTTATTTTATTATAAATCTATGTTTTTTTGGCTATGAAATTTGCTAAATTAGTATATAATTAAATATCAAATAATATGTGCGTAATTTAACTTTATTAATAATACGAGCCGACCCGCAGCGTATCATACGCCACTATTTAGTTGTTTTATTTTCTACTTTTCAGTAATTCATAATTTGTGAATTCGACAGTACCAATGCTGCCACTGAAAATATTTGCTTTAAAACACTAACCCCCCCCCCCCCCTTTCCCCTAACCCCGACCCTACACCACCCCCCCCCCCCCCCCCCCGTGAAAACAGCCTCCTCTTAGTTATTTCTTAGTTACCTCCTGTAAGTTTAAAATCGAACTAAATTATCTGCCCCTAATAGAAACCCGGCTCTACGGCTCTACGATTTGTAAACATTTAGCTTTGTAAACGTTTAGCGTGACCACAACTCACCAGACAATGTGGGGGTGGGGTGGGGGTGGTAGTGATAGTGATAGTGATAGAGAGAAAGAGAGGGGACTGCAAGGAGGCGCTTGCAGCTTGTTTTCTAACGGCTCCCAGAAGAGAATTATATATATAGAAGATAGGATGCTAACTAAATTATCCCAATAAATTTGCACTTTAATGTATGTGCCACTCTGGCCAGATGATCGTGTAACAGTTACCATGTGGAAGGTACAGGATTGAGACAAATCATGTCTGTTAATTTAAAAATTTTTTTTTTTTTTGATGTGAATGATAAAATTGCCTTTCGGGACTTGTTGGGACATATGACAGGTGAAGTAGAGTTCACCTGTTTCTGTGACCTCAGCATATGAAGGGATAGTGTGGTCAGACCCATGCTCAGCCAAAATCGGTGTTTGTAAATGACAAAAACATGTTGTCTGAGGTGTGATGTCTTTTTGAATGTGGGGTCTGGCTTTTTGTGAAGATTTGTGACAGTTGGAGGGGAAGAGAAAGATAAAAATTGTCAAACAAACATGACGTCATTTATGCATGACCCCCGAAACACACAGTTATTTAAAAATAACAGGTAGTCTAGTTAATAACTAAAACTCTAGTAGCACCTCTTAATAATCCTAAAATATAGCATCAGTCCCTCCAACTGGGACTTGAATGATGAAGCTGTTGCAGTGTGACTAGTAGCTTCTTAGTGCAATTTGTAGTGGATGCCAATGTTAATTCATATTCATAATTCATTATTGTAAGCTAAAAATTAAGAAAATTTCTTTGAATACTAAAGGAATTGGTTCATACAATGGGTAAGAGATTTCATGAGCAACCTTTTTTACTTTCTCGTATATACGAAGTATAGAGAAAGTCTTGTTATTGTGCAAAAAAAAAATCTAGATTTTTGCAAATCTTGACGTTTTACAGCTCCCTGAGTCAGAAAAACATAGTTTTGCAATCTTGTACGTATGTCTGTGTGTGGATGTGTGTCTGTAAACATGATAACTTAAGTAAAGTTGAAGCTAGGTTGATGAAATTTCATATAAAAGTATTATATCAAAATCGTAGATCCCTATCAACTTTTTGAGCGATTTCCGATAACCAGAAGTGGAATTTTTTCTACTTTCAATATTTCAAAAGCCTATAACTTGAGTACTATTTCAAATAGATAAATGAAATTTCACATGTAAGTAAAAGATCTAATTCTCTGCTTTCTTTCAAATTTTGAGTAATTTCTGTTGACCGGAAGTAGTCTTTTTCGCTATTTTCGATTTATCAAAAAAATGCATATGAATTTATAAAGTACTAATAATATTCCGCACTAATACACACATTTTATTTGGCGTTCCCGTGGTGTGCAATTCTTTTTTCTAGGTGATTTTATTCTATTTTTAAAAGTTTAAGTATTTAAAATGGATTAAAAATCATGTCTATATCCTGAGTTGCCATCCCCTGTTGTTTCATATAAGAATATTTGAGAAAGTTTAGGGGAGATCACTCATGGTTTATTACTAATTAAAGAAAGGTTGTGTTATAATTTTATTTGGTGTTTTTCAAAGCAATGATATTATGCATTTTGTTTATATATGTAAATAACGTTGTGATGGTAAGGATGGGATATTTTGGAAGTGTTGAAATATTTTAGTATGTTATTTTACCAAAAAAAAATGAAAATTTAATGGAAAAACACATTGATTTGCTACCATCTATAACATCACTCTAGCTACTAGTGTTCTAGCAGTTGATTATACTTGTAGGAGCTCCCTACCAAAGCACCCCTCTACAGTTAATATTTATTGTTTGTTAAATGATTTAGTTAATATCCAACTTGATTGTGTCTTTTAATATTTTCCCCAACTTGGTGCAACCACACCACATATCAGATAACTGTTCCACAAGAGCAAAGAAGGGAGGAAACAAAGATCTATCATCGTTATGACCTAGCAAATATGACCCGAGCTTTTCCACAGGTTGGGCACTAAAAGAATGTTCATTCATTTTTAACCCTTTGAATCTTTATCTGCTAATTTAATCCTCTTAATATGTTTCTTTCAGAAGTGTTTTCAAAATATAAGTTTTATAAGCATAATACTCATAAGCTGCTGCTTCAAGAATAGTGACTTAAAATTCTTATCAAAGGAGCTAATGGCCCATGGTTTAAGTATATGTGCTAGTATAAGTATTCAAAGGGTTACTGAACCAAATACATTAGTGTAGGTTATGTAATTTTTTAAAATATCACATTTTCTGAAAGTTGGGGTAATAAATTTAGACTTGTAAAGAAATTTTCTAGATTTTAAATATATTTTAATGCACAACCTTACTGGATATTTTCTAAAAAAGTGAAAAAATAATTCACCTGATCTGTTTACATTATTAACTATTGGACTTTTATTCCATAAACAGATACAATGGGTCCATCTGATTAACCATCTTTTAAGTGAGGTTAATATGTCTGTTCTACCTACTGAAGTAGTCGTCGTTTATGCTCCAGAGTTTCTTTCAAAACTTGACAGTATACTTCTCTCTTATAGTTCAACAGAGAAAGGAAAAAAGTCAGTAAAATATTACTTATTTTTAATTTAACTTTAGTTTTTCTTAAAAATTTCCACTTCATATGTATTAAATAATAAAGGTTTCATAACTGTCAAGTTTCATCAGAATAAGTTGACATAATTTAAGAAAGGAAAAATAACTTTTTTTAAACAGGATCCTCACCAACTACATGTTGTGGCATGTAGTTAGTGACTTTGCAAGTTTGCTATCTAAGCCATTTCGGGATGCAAAAAAAGAACTATCAGAAACTATGACTGGCAAGTTTTCACCTACCTCTTTATACCTCAGAAAATTACCACATATCATAGTATTCTATTGAATATCCACTATTTTTAACAATCTGTTACAATTATAACATCCATAAATTCTGTTATATTGACTATATTTGTAAAGTTTACTCATATAGAATCTATTTTCAGGTTTGACTGGTAATGATGATGCCTGGCATATTTGTATAACTGATACAGACTCAGTTTTAGGCTTTGCACTTGGAGCTCTCTTTGTTCGAGAAACATTTATAGGCGGAAGTAAAGCAAAGGTAACGGTATGAAAAAATTATTGCTTTTGGATAACTTTTCTAATACTAGAGAATGGCTTGAAAACTAGGTTACAAAACCAGTTGCAACTTAAAAGGGCAGTTAGCTTCTCTGAACTTTCTAGTATATTGTTACATAACAATAAATGTTGGAATGGCACTTTCTTTGGAATTGGGGCTACATAAATGGAAGGTAAGCTAGTGACAAAACTGCTGATTTTTTGAGAAATCACAGAGGCAAAAGATTCTTAGAATATGTTGCTTTAAGATAATATGATATAAAATTTAAAGGCTTTAGACAAGTTGGAAATAGTGTTGAGTACAACTTCCAGTTAATGGAAATCACTTTAAAGTTAACAGAATCCTAGATCTAATACTTATTTATAAAATTTCATTTTCATCTGCCTAGGTGAAACTGTATTTAAGTTATTTGTATTTTTAGATGTCAGAAATAGAGTAAACCACTTTATTTGTATAATGAAAATCAATCGAAAATTAAAAAAAATAAACCCAAGAATATGATCTAATACTTAAAATTTCATGCACTAAACTGAAATGATGCACATGCTATCAATTTTTTAGAAATCCAAAATAGAGTAGCCTATAACTTTTGTTTACTGGAAATCACTCATAATACAAACCAAAATAGGTTCTTTTCTATTCTGAATGTGATTTCTTCCATCTAACTTACATGGTTCTCAAGTGATCATGTTCTTTTCATTACAGTTATTTAAATAGTTGTGAATTATTAAAGATTTAAAGACAATCATTTATCTTCACCTTTTTAGTGCATATAAGCTTGTTATTAAAATGTTTTTTATGCAATTTTTATTTTTTTATTTACAATAGAGCTGCATGACTAAAAACCAAATAAACATGATAATGCATGTATAATAATGCAGAAAGAGTTGTACAAGACTGCCTACTAATTTCAGAAAATTATAATTAATTCATAAAAAATTATTTAGGCATCCAAATAAGTCAAATTTAATGTCATGTTACATTGTCTTCAAGTCTTGACCCACTTGCCAACTTTGAAATGGATCTATCTGTTGAAGTGCCTGAAATTTTGTTCGCCTGTTTTGATGTATGATAACAGACAGACTGACAATAGACAGACAGATGAAGGAAGTTAAATACAATCTTATAAAAAGAACTTTCACCTGCCACTTTAGCTTGCTTTATTTGAATATATTTTGCTCCACCAGGCAAATGAAATGATAGAAAATGTACGATCTGCCTTTATTAACAACCTACCAGACTTGGACTGGATGGACCCAATCACACGAGAAGCTGCAATTGATAAGGTGACACATTGCTGGATGATAAACTATCAAACACTGATTTACTTTTAATTAGATTAGAGTAGATTTTAAATTCATCAGTTTATTAGTCTGTTTACCCTTAAAATTTTGTATATATTAGGGCCCCTTACTCTGAAAAAAGCAGAACTAACGAGTCAGGTTCAAAATTTAATTTTTTATTCATATTTTGTAAGCTTATTGCTTGGTTGTCTGTTTGAATCTTGCCTCAATTTTTCAACCATTTCTTGCAAAGCTTTTTTTTTTCATCACATTCACCCTCTTCCACTGACACATTTAATATACATGTGTATCTCTGATGACAATACAATAATTTATTTATTATAGTTTAATAATGGTAAATTTCAATGGGCAATTAGCTTTCATAATACACTTGGATTTATATAAATACAAAAGTTTAGTGTGAATATATTTCAATTAGATGTTTTTGCCTGTTAATGAAAAATTTTGAAGAATGTTGGCATTAATTGTTTCAAATTTTTCTCACATCTAGCAGTGAAAACATGTTTTCCTGATAAATTAACTTAAATCTCTCAAGCATTATTGTATTTAGATGATTATTTGTAAAATATCTTGTGTTAGAATTACTTAAAATTTTGAGTATTTTTCAATAGTATTTTACATTCTAATACTGATTATTAATTAGTACTGCCTAGTTTTGCTTAGGCTTTTAAAAAAAGTACTTAAATTCTAAATTCTAATTTTAAACCTAAATATGATCTCCTAATAGTAATACTAACCTTTCCACAGTTATTAATTTTACATTAACTTTACATTAATTTAACATTTAAATGCTTAATGAATTTTTTAACTTTATTTTTCAATTATATTGCTAATCCAAACATTTAATGGGATATGCTCATTACAAAATCACCAAAATCCAGATCTTTCGTCATGATGGGTTTTTTGCACTTTTGGATACTTTGTCCGTTTTTGTATTAAGAAAATAATAACTTTAATGAGAAAAATAATCTTTGGTGTTTTAAATAGGCGTACCATTTTTTAAAAATAATAATTAAAGAATAATAATTTTTTCCCAATCTTACAAGTTCTCTAAGAAAGGTTTTATATCCATCATCATATTGTACTTGGCATCACGGGAAAGCTGGATGTCTCATGTAATTGTTAATTTATTTTCCATCACCTCGGAAACAGCCAAAGCTTAAAATCAGCTTTACAAATTACACAGATATGATATTTTTGTGACCTACTTTTTGTTACATTTTGCTGTTTTTCTCAGTTCGCATTATTTTAACACTTAAAAGCCTGCTACTTTTTAATTTATTAAACAATGCTAACCATATTTTCAGTAATTGATCTTCATGCAAAAATAAAACTTTTATCATGAGGAAATTTTGATGGCTTTCATAGAAAAGAAGTTTATGGTAAATAATAAGCAAATTTTGAAACTATTGGATACTTAACAGGGTACGATTTTTCAGACCTTGTAAAATTCTGACTAGTAGCTTTTTTTAAAAAGTTGTTGTGACAAAAGTTTTAATATATACTAAAATATTAGTCGCTTAAATTTGATTGCTATAAGTTCATAAACGTTCTTAAAAGTACAGAACAATTAAAAATGTCGGAGGGTTTTGTTGGGTTTCCATAACAACCAAAATTGTTTTCAACTATTTTTTGCTGCTTAATACTTACTTTTATGTGCCAAACATAGTAAAAGTATTCAAAAGGCTTTAGATCTTTAATTGTAAAAAATAGAAAAAAACTCAGCATATCCCCTTTGATCAGAATTTGAACACTATAAAATAAACACGTAAAAGAAAAAGTGTTAAATGTAGCCTATTAGGACTAGTGAACTATACAGTGACGTCTACACATAATTTGTCATTACTCTTACACTTTTTGCTGGCAGTCATAAAAGAGAAATATGACAAATGCACAAAATATAAGTTTGGAATGTAAATATGTAAATAGAATATATATATATATATATATATATATATATATATATATATATATATATATATATATATATATATATATATATCGATGGTCCTGGTCACAAACCGTCTAACTCCGAAAATGCTAATTTTACATGAGAGACAAAAAACTGATTATTTCATTATTGATGGTTCTAATACAAATTTTTTTTTTAATGATATGTGCGAGAAACTCTCTACCGACTATACTGTAGCGTTTTAAAATGAGTTTTGTTAATATTTACAAAATTATAGCAGGTTTAAAAGATAGTCGGTTTTGCTCGGTCTAAAACTCTTGCTTCCAAACCGTCTATCTATGCGTGCGCAGACTTGGCCGTTTTGAACCGAGACTTTCGGTCTCAGCCACGTTCGTTCGTTTTGTCCAATGAACGTGATTTAGTTTTGTTCATGTTTTTTAAGTTATAACTAACGCTTCATAATAATTAAATTATAGTTTTGGGCTCATATTTTAGTTATTTGAGTTTATTCTACTTTATGGGGTCAGTTTTATTTTAGTAGAGATGTTTTAGTATGGCTTTATCCCTTTCGACTGTTTATTCATTATGGCTGTATTTAGCACTAGACTTGTTACCTGTTGAAGATTATGCTTTATTTATTAAATCTTTCTATTCACACCATTTTTTTACTAAATCTGGTGGGTGCTGGGTTTGTAGAATGATAATAGTAAAAATATAAACCTTATTGTCAGATATATTATGAATGAGACATAACACATTGATCACTTTAATAATGACTTAATGTTTACATATTTTACAAAATGTAACAAAAATGTGTTTATTTTTTTATTTATTCTTTAAATAAACGTCACATGAAGAAACATTAAAATGGCAACATATTTTAAAAATCAGGCAAATCATCATAAAAATGTGTATTTATGACTAGCTTTAGGTGCTCATATATGACAGCTTTTTTTTCTGCTCTTGTACAACTTGTCAGGGGCTACAGATGAGATCATAATCTTACGACCCTAGCTTTGCAATTGCCAGCTATCTGCTAATTCACTTTGAAGTAGATAGTAGCATCATGGTTGTACTGCAGTGCATGAATATCTGTCGCATTGAATTCTTGATAGGTCTGACTGGTCTTTTGAGAGCGGCTGGTCTCTTGTATGGTAAGACTGGTCTTTTTTAGAGAGGTTGGTGTCTATTGTCTGTTATGTGAGGCTGGTCTATTGTTTGTTACGACTGGTCTGTTGAGAAAGGCTAGTGTCTTGTATGGTAAGACTAGTGTGTTGAGAGAGGCTTGACTATTTTATGATAAGAATGGTCTGTTGAGAGAGGCTGGTCTGTTGAGAGAGGCTTGTGTCTTGGATGGTAAGATTGGTCAGTTGAGAGAGTTTGGTATTTTGTACATTACGACTGGTCTGCTGAGAGACACTGGTCTCGTGTATGGTAAGAATGGTCTGTTGAGAGATGCTGGTGTCCTGTATGGTAATATTGGTCATTTAAGAGAGTTTGGTCCTTTGTATGTTACAACTGGTCTGCTGTGAAAGGCTGGTCAGTTGAGAGATGATGGTGTCTTTAAGATTGGTCATTTGAGAGATGGTGGTGTCTTGTATGGTAAGACTGGTCTGTTGAGAGAGGCTGGTCTGTTGAGAGAGGCTGGTCTGTTGTGTGATAGGACTGGTGTCTTGAGAGAGGCTGGTATGTTGAGAGAGACTGGTCTGTTGAGAGAGGCTGGTATGTTGAGAGAGGCTGGTATGTTGAGCGAGGCTGGTATGTTGAGCGAGGCTGGTATGTTGAGAGACTGGTCTGTTGAGAGAGGCTGGTATGTTGAGAGAGGCTGGTATGTTGAGAGAGGCTTGTCTGTTGAGCGAGGCTGGTATGTTGAGAGACTGGTCTGTTGAGAGAGGCTGGTATGTTGAGAGAGGCTGGTATGTTGAGAGAGGCTGTTCTGTTGAGAGAGGCTGATCCGTTGTGAGAGGCTGGTATGTTGAGAGAGGCTGGTATGTTGAGAGAGGCTTGTCTGTTGAGAGAGGCTGGTATGTTGAGAGACTGGTCTGTTGAGAGAGGCTGGTATGTTGAGAGAGGGTGGTATGTTGAGAGAGGCTGTTCTGTTGAGAGAGGCTGATCCGTTGTGAGAGGCTGGTATGTTGAGAGAGGCTTGTCTGTTGAGAGAGGCTGGTATGTTGAGAGAGGCTGGTATGTTGAGAGAGGCTGGTCTGTTGAGAGAAGCTGGACTGTTGTGTGGTAAGACTGGTGAGTTGAGAGGCTGGTCTGTTGTGAGAATCCATTAGGTTGAGAGAGGTTTGTCTATTGAAAAATTAATCATAAAAGCATTTACTAAAGACAATTAACCATATCGTTGAACATGTGCGCCAAACATTTTGTAACCTACCATAAAAAATATTTCTTAACATGTAGATAAACCGTCAATCTAAAGCTAGTAGTGAATTAAGAATAAATTAAATATATTGCTCCGTCTTGTGGAAATATAATTCGAATAATAATGTTTTGATTGATATTTAGATTCTAGAATAAAGATCTAGTTTCAAAGCATTGTGTTAGCCTAAAAATTGTAAACAAATCAGTATGGTTATTGAAAATATTGAAATAGGCTATATTAATCAAATGCTATTTGTTTATTATTCTTTAAAATGATAAAATGTAATAGAATAGCTGAACATAATTAATCAAATATCCTTACCTATAAGTACTGTGACTGCTGTGCTGTAAAATGGTGTGATTGTGGCGTGTGACTGCGTTTCTGATCAAAAGTGTACTGACAAATAAAGCGACATTCATTTTGCGCCAAGATTTTTAGCGTTTGAAATAATAGGCGGTTTGTTCAAATGATTTTATCTCGATAATCATTCTATAGATTTCTATAATATTTCATACTGGCTTTTGATTTATGTAAAAAAAAGAATATTTAATTTTTTGGAGATAGACGTTTTGCTACCGAGACCATTGATATATATATATATATGTGTATATATATATATGAATATATACATTTTTGTAGATACATATATATATACATATTTACATATATATATATATATATATATATATATATATATATATATATATATATATATATATATATATATATATATATATATATATATATATATATATATATATATATATATATATATATATATATATATATATATATATATATATATATATATATATATATATATATATATATATATATATATATATATATATATATATATATATATGTATATATATATATGTATATATATATATATATATATATATAGTATATAGTATATAGTATATATATATATATGTATATATACGGTTTCATGACAACTGATCTCATGACAAATGATCTCACAGCAAAATTTTAATAGCAAAATTTTAATAGTATGTACTATGATTTTAGTTGATTTGAAAATTTAATGACTGCCAAATGATTCTGTTTACTTTTTTACACATAATAATTGTGAGTAAAATGAATTTGTCAAATTCAACAAAACATCAAAAGATTTATTGAACTCAAACTTTGTAATAGCATTTGATTTAAAAGCGTAAAAATTAAAACAAACTTACTCCTTTAGCTTGAAAGGTATAATAAATGATAATGTATAAAACAAATAAAACAAAACACCTCTCCAATACTATGTGATCATCTATTGTATTCTAACTTCCCATTTCCAAACCTCTTTGCCTGCTGCTCCACTTCTAGCTTTTATAAACAGAAATTCACCAGAAACTAATGTCCTATAATGCTGTCGTTTAAATAGGCGTTTGTCACATGATCACTAAGGTGTGATAGACACATAACTGTTGACTTAAGATGAGAGTTGTATTGTCCATGGAGGGAGGATGTCTTTCTTTTAAGGCATGTCTCTGCAATGCCTGGTTTTGATGGGTACGTGACTAAAGTCATGAAGTTGGTGGCTGGGCATGGACTGCTGTTAAATTTAATGTTATATGAATCCAGTTGTACTTTGATAGCTCAAAAAAATGTTTTCTTTATTTTACCTCACAAGCCTTCTCAAAATGCATGTATTTTCCAGTTTAGGAAAAAATTATTAAAAATTCATATTTTACAAATTTAGCTTATTTTTGGGAGTTGAATATTTTATTTGGCAAATGCTTTTTTTCATATGTTAGGTTTTTAATTTTTCAAGTTGAAGACTTAAGGCCAGCAGTGTTTTATATTACAAACAAATTTCTTCTAAATGCGCTTAATAGTAGTCAAATTTTGAAAATAAAAAATAAAAATGAATATTCAGTTATGTACCTAATGCTTAAAATCTTTACATCCTTAAAAGGCAAATGCTGTTACTGACATGATTGGTTATCCTGATTATATAATGAATTCAACTGAGCTAGATAAAAAATATGAAATAGTAAGTTGAAATTATTGATTGTTAACTAATAAATACATTTCTTCATCTACATTATTTACGATTTTTCTATTTACTTTTCAAAAAATTACTTCATTTTTCTAAGAGTCAGGGTATTCTGTTTCATAACATTTATATCATCAGTCATATCCTTTTGATAAATTCATAGCCAAATAAGTTATTATTGTTTCTTTTACTTGTTTACCTAATTTTATTTTCCATAGTTAAATATAAATGAGTCAGATTACTTTGGTAATAACTTGGCCTCAAACCGCTATGGATTTATACGTACTTTTGAAAAGCTGAGGAAAAAACCACTAAATGAGTAAGATTATTATCAATATATTCTCTTTAAAGCTCATACTTGTTTTTTTTTTGTTTTTTAAAAGAATTATACTCCCATAACTTATATCTACCTATCTATAGTATTTTTATATTTCTTATTTGAAAGGTGAAGAAAGAAAAAAAATGATATGCAATTTTAATATGCTTTTGTCATGTATATAATTAAAATTCTGTTTAGATGGGTTATGTCTCCACAAACAGTGAATGCCTATTACACAGCAAGCAAGAATACAATTGTTTTTCCAGCAGGAATTTTACAAGCTCCTTTCTTTGATAGAAGTTTTCCACAGTAAGTTTTAAGTATTTGTAGTATTATAAAAAAGTATTTTTTTCAAACTTCACTTGTCAAAACTTGGGAGTGTTTGATCTATCCAAATGTTTGCCTCTGCTACAGTAGGGCACAAGTCAACAAAACAATCTACAGTGTTTATTTAGCAGTCATCTCATTATAGGTACCCAAGGCAAAACCAGCCGGCATCTCACTATTAAAAACAAATCCCTAGGATGGCATGATCATTTAAAACTTAATCCAATTACTTGGTCCCCTTGATCACATGGGGGCTATTAGGGTGGGTGGGGGGGGGGGGGGGGCTTCTAAAGGTCTTTAGTCCAGGAAATGAATATTAGACTTACAGGTTTGCAATTTTATTCTTCGCAGAATAACATGCAATTAGATTTTGCTGTTTCAATAAGATTGGCCATGTGTATTGTATTTTTAAGATTTTCAACTACTTTTTTATTAGATCTCTTAACTACGGTGCTATGGGTGTTGTTATGGGGCATGAACTAACCCATGGTTTTGATGATCAAGGTGAGATTGTTCAAATAGATTCTAACAATCACTCATACATTATGTAACTTAAAGGTGTTCATTCTTAATGAACAAAAGAATCACTAAGCTTTGGCTATATGAAACTATTCATACACCATTTTTACAGGCAGAGAATATGATAAACATGGCAACCTGAAACCATGGTGGGATCCAGCAGCCGTCAATAGATTTAAGAATAAAACACAGTGTATGATAGACCAGTATAGTCAGTATCAGCTAAATGGGGAGCATGTAAGTAGCTTTATAAGAAGTGATGCTATCAAGCTGGAAACAGCTCAGTAATCATCAAAAAATTTAATAGGCTTTTTTCCACAATTTCTATGTTAGCACTTTTTATAAGCTTATTTTGTTCACTATGTCTGTCTCTCCTCCTGCCTGTCAGTCCTACTGTTCTATGTGGCCATCTTGACAGACTTCTAATGCAACGTTATAGTTCAAACATTTAGAATACATATGCAGTCTCAAACCAATGCTAGAGTATTTAATTTTAAATTTAATTAGATATTAAATAACTCATTGCAAAATTAATTAAGTAGGTTACTAGCAATTGCTCAATCAGCAAGGTGAACTGTTTTCTTTCCTGAGAGCTGACCACTGGTGTTAAGAGGGGACAGATAATTCTCTTTTAGAGCTACTGATTGGGTTTTATAGCAAAAAATTCTTTTATCATTCTTGGTGTCAACTGTATTTAGACTAAACCCTAGCAATGAAACAAAAACATAAATATTTAGAACAATATCTGAAATTCTGCTTTACTAACATCACTGGCAATGGAATAGAGAAGAAACAATGTGTACTAAGCAAAGTTGTTCTCAGCCATTTTTATGAAACCTTTAAAACTAAAATGTCATTTTGAGACAAGTCATTCGGAACACACCAAAAAAGACATGGAGTCCTTTCATCGCATGAAGCTAGTTGCAAACATCAGAGACTTGATCAAACAGATTTCACCAAGGAAACACAGTATTAGTGCAAGCATCAAATGAAGTCACATTAAAAATTGCCAAGCAAGAATACCTCTCAGACAATAGGAGAAAATCTCATCAAACCCTGCATGCTGAAGATGGTAAAATAAATTCTTGGGGATTCTAGTGCAGTAAAGATGCAACAAATATCTCTGCCTAATAATATTATTCAGGGGCTTATAGCAGCCATGTCCGTAGATGTTAAATAACACATTTTTATTGAAATCAAGCTTTCATCATTGTTTGCTTTTCAAGTTGATGAATCAACAGATGTAAGTTCATTTTAGCAGTTGCTTGTCTTTGTGAAATATATTCATTCAGATGATAGCAAAGAAGAGTTGCTATTTTGTGAAGATATTATGGAGAAAATAAATAAGTTTTTTTGTAACTGAATGATTAAAATGGGAAAATAGATTTGGGGTTTGTACTGATGGTGTGCCATCTATGCTTGGGTCAAAATTGGGCTTTCAGAAAACAGAAAAAAGATTTAGCTCCCTAACCAAGGTGAATACACTGCATGATTCACTGTAATGCCTCGCTAGCAAGACTCCTCTAACTCCATTGCTAATAAAAGTTGTAAATTATATTAAATCTGGAGCCCTAAACACCAGTCTGTTTAAAGAACAGTGCAAAGACATGAATAAAAATCACGAGATTCTGCTTTCCTACACTACGGTACACTGGCTTTCAAAAGGAAATGTGGTGAATCGTATTTGAATTAAAAGATGAAATCTAGATCTAGCTGTTCTTAAAAGTGTAAGGGAAACAAGACTTTTTGCTTTACTTTAACGACAAAGAGTGGTTGGAGAGAGTATCTTACCTAGCAGATATTTTTGAACATCAACATAAGCTTAACCTGAAGATTCACGAAAAGTTAATAATATTATCTCTTTTCATGATAATCTCTTGGCATTTTTACTTTCTCGTATACAAAGAATAGATAAATTATTGTAATCGTGCAAAAAAAAAATTGAAATTTTTGCAAATCACAACGTTTTACACCTCCCTGAGTCGGAATTTGCAATCTTGTCCGTATGTCTATGTGTGTGTGTGTGTGTGTGTCTGTGTGTGTGTGTGTGTGTGTGTGTGTGTCTGTAAACACGATAACTTGAGTACCATTACAGCTAGGTGGATGAAATTTCCAATAAAAGTATTATATCAACTTTTCAGCAATTTCCGACAAACGGAAGTGGAACTTTTTCTACTTTCAATTTTTCAAAAGCACATTACTTGAGTACTATTTCAGATAGATAAATGAAATTTCACATATAAGTAAAAGATCTAATTTTCTGCCTTCTTTCAAATTTTGAGTAACTTCTGTTGACAGGAAGTAGTGATTTAGGCTATTTCCGATTTCTCAAAAAACGCATGTGAATTTATAAAGTACTAATAATATTCCGCACTATTATACACATTTTATTTGGCATTCACTTGGTGTGCAATTCTTTTTCTACGAGATTCTATTCTATTTTAAAAAGTTTAATTAATTAAAAATGGATTGTAATTATTTTCTATATCCCGAGTTGCCATCCCCCGTAGTGTCATATAAGAATATTTGAGAAAGTTTAGGGGAGATCACTCCCGGTTTAATTTTTAAAAGCTGCAAAATTGGCAAAGAAAAATAAATCTTGGAAATATTTCCATGTTTGAGAAACTCTGCAGTGTGAAAGATGAATCTGATTGTGAGTTGAATAAAAACTTGAAAGAGGATTCTGGGCATCTTGAATATCTTGAAAACCAACTGCAGCGTTATTTTCCCTGAACTGAAAGAAGTAGAATCTGCAATGACACTTAATCCATTCTCTGCTTCCCATGATGTTACCAGCATTCTCGATGAATAACAAGATGAATTTTTAAATTTACTAAATGATCCCGCTGCACATACTGTGTTAAATGAAAAACTGCTCAGAGTAGTATGCACCATTCATACCCACACTTGAAATTAATTGCCTTTTGAAATTTAGTTTCTTTTGTGTCAACATATTTTTGCGAGAATAGATTTTCAACACTTCTCCAATTAAAAATAAAACTAAGAAATGAATGTTAAGAATGACATGAGGTTGGCATTAACAAAAACGAATGTTGAGGCTAGAGAATAGCATGCAATTTTACCCATCACATTAAAATAGTTATCAAGAATAATTCATATTGAAAGTTTGTTAGAAAATCATATTTTAGTGCTTATTAATTTCCTTACTAATTATGACTTTTTAACCCTATGGGAGTTGTGGGTCACTTACTTTTTAAAAAAGGGGGGTCGCAACTTGAAAAAGTTTGGGAACCACTGATTTAGAACTATCATAATGCAAAAATTGCTAATTGTTCATAAAAACTTAAATGTTACAGATTGCAATTTATTTTAATAATTAATACTTGTAAAAGAATATTTGGGTCTATTATTTAAAATTTATTTCTTCTTTTTTTATTCTCTTTTTATCCAGAAATCAGGTTTGTATTGGGTTGACATAAAAAAGCACTTTTATTTTTTGTGCTTTGCAAGTGCGTAACTAATGACCATAAAAAAGTATATGATTAAACTAACTTGTTTGTATTTTGACTGCAGGAAAGGGGAAAGCAAACTCTTGGAGAAAATATTGCAGACAATGGAGGTCTTAAATCAGCTTATCATGTGAGATATTTTAAAAATATTTGATAACAGTAATGTAAGAAGAAAGTAGAAAATCAACAAGTATCACAGTTTAATAGCCAGTTTAACTAACAGGTAGTTAGTTCGATGAATTGCACTTCATATTTTTTAAAAACACAATCAAAGAACATAAAATGTTTATAGAGTAAATGCCTGCTTTGAAAATTAATTATTGATACCTTCTCAGGTGCTAACACGTTTTTATAATCTTTTAGTGTACAGATGAATGCTTCGTGTATAAAAAAATTAAAATACTCATACAAACATCCCTCTAGATACCCATGCTTTACTTCACTGTTGCTATCTCACACTAATAATTATACCAAGTTTTAAAATTCATGTTTTTGTACACCTAAATTGTAGGCTTACAAAAAGTGGGTGAAAGAGAATGGTCAGGAGCAACTTCTTCCAGCTTTAGGCATGAGTCATGAGCAACTTTTTTTTCTGTCATTTGCTCAGGTACAAACATTGTTTTTTTCTTTATCTCTGCACACATAATTAGTTGTATTTCTTATCTGCTAGACACATGACCTATGACTATTTTAGTCACAATTCTTATGTTTCCTTTGTACAGCTGCTAAGTTCTGTTCAGGAAAAATAGTAAGCAAATCACACAAACTTTCAACTGAATTGGATTATGTTTGTTGAATGTGTAAACCATTTCTTTAACAGTGTACTTCATATTCACTGGATTAGTTAACTTTGCTTAAATTGCCATAGCTAAATATATTTAAAAGTGTTTGGTATCATTGAAAATGTTGGTGTTTAGTATTAATTTTAAGTGCCAAAGCTGGTTAATGCTTTGAATGTTAAATTTTTTACAAATACTTTCTTTAAATCCTCTCAGAACTTAGCCTCAGAAATTCAATTGAAAACATGTTGCCTTATTTAATGTTAATAAGGATGGTGTAATACAGCCACTATTTATCTTAAGGTCTGGTGTTGGAACAGCAAACCTGAGACAGATCACATGCAGTTTTTGACTGATCCTCACTCTCCAGCTAAATTCAGGTAGATTTTAAACAAAAAAACATTGAAAAAATTGTTTGCACCCATGTAAATTTCTTAATTGTATAAGGTAATTCTATTGGTCTCCTTTGAAAACTGTACATTTTCTTTCTTATTCTTGGTTCTTAATTATTATATGTGTCAATTGGTTATGCGCCATAAAGACCGTTGACTCTCATTTGAGCCTACATTTTACCAAGCCATTAGACTTTTTTTTCAGGTCCTGTCCTCTGAGAAAGCAAAATATATGCATGTGTGCTTTAAAATTGTAACTGACTTTCTACCATCTACTAGGTTTGACTCCTAAGTTGCTATTGAATAACTTAAAATCATCTTCACTTTTATTCAAACATTTGCTTTAAAAAATGCATGGTCAAACACACTATCCTGTTATTTGTTAACTAGTCAGCAAATGTTTTGTATAGGCATCTCTCCAGGCATTGCCCCACCTCCCCTCACCTGGGAGAAGGGGGGCATAGTCCATGTCAACAATAGTGATCAGGTCACTGTGAGCTAACCATCTAAGTTATTAAGCCATTAAACCATATTACCCAGAGTCCTCAAAATTTTGTCATTTTTTTATATTTGTTAGCGTTTGAGCAATGACCAAAGGAATGACTATCAGCTTTCTTTTAAACTAAATACTTTTTAAAATATCTAGTTTCTAAAAAATATCCAATAAATGAGACGCTAGCAGTAGCATCTAACGACATTATGTAAATATATTGCGTAATGAATTATTTTTTTTCCACAAAAAAATGGCCAACCATAGGGAGTTGTCAAAGCTGAAAATACCAATGTACATTTTTCAAACAAAAATCTTTAGTTTCCATTTTCATTCAATGGTAAATATCTTACATTTTGGTCAGGGTCATAAATTAGTATCTATAAATACTATTTAATATCCCAATGTCAATTTTGAAAAAAAAAACTGTTTCATCATAACTAACATTTTGATATAAACATTTATAACTGTGTTTCTTGCTAGTGTCCCATTACTTGGACATCATGATCCTCATAGGGCTGGTCATTACTAGTGTCCCACATATGTGACACTTGTTTTACACTTAATACAATGAAGAAGTTAAAAAAACAATGTTATTTCAAAGTATTTTATTGGATGGAAATATAGTAATGCTATAAGTTTCAAATTTATTTTGCACTTGAAATATAATTATTAAAGAAGTTATGCACTTACCAGTGAGTGTCTTCTTTTTTTCCCCCATTTTGACAACTCTAGCCAAACCAATGCTATAATTTTTTTTAGATTAAAAATTGTCTAATGACACACACAACAATATTAGTCTAAACATTTCCAAATACAATAAAACTTAGTTTTATAAATAGTTGTTAATAAATTATAGCAATTTTTCTTACAAGTATCCAATATGGGACACTAGCAGGATAATGGATTTCGACTGAACAAAATCCATTCATAAGGATTATTTGATTTAGTAACTGACCAGCAGAATTTCAACTTTCTAGTTTCTTTTTTCCCACAGAGTCATTGGCCCCTTATCAAACTCTCCAGATTTTGCCAAGGTGTTCAAGTGCAGTAGCAATGCCAAAATGAATCCCAAAAAGAAATGTGAGCTATGGTAATGTTGGCTTCTGCTAATGCAAACATTAAGTTACAGAAGAGTTAATTATTTTAACTATTTTAACTAGTCTATGATAAACAATAATCTTTGATCATGTGCATGTTGATTAATGATGCCATTAGATGTAGTTTACTTTCCAATGATTACAAAGCGACATATATTTATCACATAACCACAGTGATGTACATTTCTGACTTTAAGAAGCCACTTTTTTCTAAATACATCAGAAAATGTGTGATTATAAACTTAAATAAAAATGTATAAACCACAATAAAAGGCACCTACTTCTCACAGCACACTGACACATTTCACTCATGCATATTTGTTAGTATGAACATATGCAAATGTTCGCCTATACACTAACAGAGTAAATATTCAAAAGAGTATTTCTAAGCTTTCTCAGAATAATTGAAGCTAGAGATGTCAGCTTGTAAATAGATTTTAAAATTATTTTGATTATAAATTTTCTCACATGTTGAGGTCATTTGTGTGTCTAAACCTAACTATCATAGTTTTTTTTTTTAAATTATGGATGATCTTACCTAGATACTAACACAGGTATACTATGATATGGTATCTGCTTTTGAGTGTGTATCAGGGTATGTATGGTGAAAATATGTATATATATATATACATATATATATATATATATATATATATATATATATATATATATATATATATATATATATATATATATATATATATATATATATATATAGTGTATGTTTATTCTTATCATTATTTAAAACTAATGTAAATACTGTATCATAAACTTAATTACTATAATATAAAAATTTGATAATAAATGGGTATTTTTATGTTTAGCTTTTAATAAACATAATTTTACATGTTGATTAAACATTAAATACTCTAAATATAAAAGTGATTGGAATGGAAATGTTTTTGAAATCCATATTCTAATTATAATAACCTTTCTATCTTTCTATTGCAATTTTTTTTAAAATTCCTTTCATAAAAGCAATTTTAAGCATTTTTCAATTTCAAGTATGAGTTGCAAATTCAAAATTATTTTTAATTTATTTATATCTTGTAAAAGAGAAACAAGATAGATTTTGTACAATAGACAAATTTGTTCTCTTGTATTTAAGTTTTTTTAAAAATGTTATATTTAGTTTTATTTTAAATAATGGGCTTATTTCCCAAAATGTAGTTAGGTTGTCTAAGAAGAATCAAGCAGCTTTCTTCACACTTCAGTGCTAATTAACCAAATAAAATGAGAAAAATATAGCGTGAGACCTCTAATTTGCATTATTTTACTTCATTTTAACAAATCTGTTCTTTTCTGTGTAAAATTATTTCAATTTCCTGCATAACTAAAAATGCTAGTCATTTTGAAGTACTGTAAAAAAAAGTGAAACACTCATGCATAAACATATATTGTTTTATAGTTTGATGTTAAAGCTTAAGGTATTGCCAACCATACCTGTCTGTTTAATGATTAATGCACTTCTGGTACATACTGTCTCATTTATTACATTTTTTAAAGTGCTGTTTTTATTGATAGCCAAATTAAAAGTTTGAATCTCAACCTGCATATAGTTGTGGTAAATGAATCTCAACCTGCATATACTTGTGGTAACAGATTATTTTAATATAATCTAGAATCCATAATTATAAAGCCGTTCTCTGTTAGTGTTACCAATTTAAGAAGAATATTCATCATAGGCAGTTTTTGAAAGAGTTATTTTTTTTTTTTAAATTGAATCTAAACATCTATTTGCCAAAAAGTATTTTTTTTACTTGTGTTGATACATTAAAATTAAAATTTTTAGAAGATGCATAATACTGAATAAAATAAATTTACCAATTATACAATTATTATATTTTATTAGTTATTTTGTTTTCTTAAAAGAATTCCAGAGTAAAAGAAATCCGAAGTTTTTGCATCCATCATATTTACAAACCACTGGAATTGTTTAGTTTTTGTGCTATACACTCAAACTGATCTTTTATTAAAGGAAAAGATATATTTTGTATGAGGTTAACAAACTTTATCTTATCTATCTTTAAAATATTTTTTTACATATTTTATATTTTTACTGTACATAGGCTTTGTCAAAAAAATTTTGCTTTAATTTAGACTGTGTTCATCATTGATATATGTTTAACATAATTGTTTAATTGTTTAGAATTTTTAGACTAACTAAATAGTAGGTTGTTTATGACAAGTTCTGTTAAAATACACAATTGTTAAACATTGTCTACTAAAATTTTATAAAATAGTACAATCATTTGATTCCCTTTACATACATCTATAAATTTATAACTGCATCTAACTACATAATAAAAAAATAATTCACACAATTGTGCCATTATTTTACTTTTATTAAGGTATAAATGTGATGTATGCATATACACCCCCACACACACACACACACACACACATATATATATATATACTAGCTGTCCCGGCCAGGCCCTGCTCTGGCTTCTGTGAAAAACCTTTCTGTTAAAGACCATTACCTGTGTGTTTAGTAATCATCATAAACCCGGCATTGCCCACCCAAACCACAACCAACCAAAACAACAAAACGCAAACATAACGCTAACACAATTACAAATACAAACGAAAACAAAAACCTAACAACAAACCCAACCACAACCACAAACACCAATACAAACACAAAGAAAAAACAAACAAAAAAGCAAACGAAAACAAAAACCTAACAACAAACCCAACCACAAACACCAATACCAACAAAAAAAAAACGAAAACAAACCAAATCCAAACGCAAAACCAACCAAAAACACAAATACAAACCCAAACAAAAAAACATAAACAAAAACGAAGAAAGAAAGAACAAAAACGAACCAAATCAAAACGCAACCACTAACGCAAACCCACCTAAACACAAAGAAAACACTAACGCGAACATAAACCCCCGGGGCGGAATCACCTGTTTTAGCTTAATGAACGACTATAGTACCCCAACTTATTCATAGTCTTTTGCACTCACTTAAACGAACGCGCCTGTTTCAATTTGATGAACAATTATAATACTCCAAGCTTATCCGTAAAATACCTACAACATTTGCACTTGATCAATCCCCGCTAATTATGTAATTATTTTTTTTCCCAAAACCAAAACAAAGTAATTAAAAAGTAAATTCTTTTCCACAAAATGCAATGGTTTTATAAAGGGAAGTAATTGTGTTTTCCTAATTTATCAAAGGGAAGTAAGTGCTATAGGACTAAATAAAGACATAATTAGAATTGTTGTAAAAGATGGTATTTTTTTAAAACTTGTGTTTAATGAACATGCCGACAATTATTACTATATATTGAAAAATGAAAATTATTTCCTAACACTTTCAATACTAATTTTTTAACTCTTAAATTTAGACAAATGCGCACGATAATTGTTAACACTTAAATCCATGCAAGACCAACGACAAACATATGCGTTACATACAGAACTGAGCTTTATATATAAGAGATATATATATATATATATATATATATATATATATATATATATATATATATTTACAAAAACATACATACAACTAAAGATATGTAGATAGATCAATGGCGGCGCTAGGTCGAGTGTCAGACATCCCTCCCCCCCCCCCCCCCATCAAAGGTTAAAGTGTAGGCTATAAATATATTAGGGAGTTGCAATTGGTGACACTTCCCTCAGATTTTGCCAAATAGTGTCAATTTGTGCACACATTATTTTAATCCACCTATAAATGTTCCAGTTGGTGTCTTCTACTCCTCTCTCTCTCTCTCCCTCCCCTTCCCACCCCCCCCCCCCCACCCCGCCAGTAATAGCTTTTAAGTGTTCACAGCTATTAATAACTATATTTATCTATAGTCAGTTATTAATACAGCTGGATGTAACATTGTTTTCTCTACAGTTTGCATGTTTAGGTCATGGTGTCAACCCCTCCCCCCCCTCCCCCCCCCCCCCCTGTCGGTATCTTCAGTTTGTACTTAAAATAATTTTACCTCTAATTAACCATTCATTGAACTGGCTTATTTATTGTATGTGTTTAGCTATTTTTTGTCTTGGTGTCACCCCACCCCCCTAAATGGTGTCAACCGGTGTGGTCGCACCCCTCCTTATGAGATGGCGCATATATATATATATATATATATATATATATATATATATATATATATATATATATATATATATATATATATATATATATAAAGCAATGTATGTTTGTGTGTGTGTCTGTTTTTTATGCTTTACTACACCTCTCATCACATCGCCGTGAAACTTTGGGAAGTTGTTGAGAATATTCCTGGGGAGGTTTCTGCGGAAAAAAATATTTCAAATTCGCAGGGGTGGCGCCCCGACAGGGCGCGATTTGTTTTTTCCTATATACGGTATATAAAAATAAAAGTCGATTTTGGTTTGGCATCGTTCATCCGATAGCCATGAGACTTTGGGGAGTTCATTATACCACTTTAGGGAAGGGTTCTGTAAAAAAAAATTTAATTTCGCAAGGGCGGCGCCACGGGAGGGTCCGATTCTTCTCTATATACTGTATATAAAAATAAAAGTAAATTTTGGTGTGACACCGTTATCCGATAGCCATGAGACTTTGGGGGAGTTGATTTGGACACTCGAGGGAAGGTTTCTGTAAAAAAATCTTTTTTTTTTAATTTCGCAAGGGCGGCGCCACGGAATGATGGAACTTTTCTCAATATACGGTATATAAAAATAAAAGTCGATTTTGGTTTGACACTATTTATCTGATCGACATCAAACTTTGGGGAGTTGATTAGAACAATTCAGGGAAGGGTTCTCTTAAAAAAAAATCCTTTTTTAATTTCTCAAGGGCGGCGCCACGAGAGGCTGCTATTTTTCTCTATATACGGTTTATAAAAATAAAAGTCTATTCCGGTTTCACACCGTTCATCCGTGTACCATGAAACTTTGGGGAGATGATTAGATCACTCAATGGTAGGGTTCTGCAAAAAAAATATTATATAATATTGCAAGGGTGGCCGGGGGGGGGGGGAGCGATTTTTTGTTCTCTATACACGGTATATAAAAAATAAAACTCGGATGCGGTTCATCCGAGTGCCATGAAACTTTAGGGAGTAGATGAGAATACTCCCGAGAATATTTCTGCGAAAAAGAAAACTAAAGTTTCTTATGGGCAGCGCCATATAGGGTACAACTTTCGTCAATACCCGGTTTGGCGCCCAAAGTTTTAGAGCGACTATGTTGGCACTTGGCATCCGTTAATCGAGCGTCCTGAATAGCGAGTAAGGGGTACTACTATATTCAGCGGTAAAACTACAACAGGCTTCTAAAAATAACTTTGTAATACGACGAAATCCTTCTGTACAGTTTCGTTGTTGCAGACCGGACTACGATGTTGCCATCCGGTTGCTTAGTCGCCGGCCGAATACGTTGCTGACACTGGCTCGGGCACTAGCCAATAAGGCCGTCGTTGTCTAGGGGTATTTAATGATTCTACCCGAGTCAGCTACAGTGAAGTAATCAACGGAACAGGAGACCTTCTTAGTTTGTGCTGTTTATTAAATTGCTGAATGCCTGTACTGCTGAGCGAGGCTTCCCCTAACCGCTAACGTCGGGAGCGCTTGTGCGAGAGAGAGAGAGACTAACTAACCTGCCTGTATTTATACCCCTGTCTTAACCCCCTAGCTGTTCCCACGGGACAATGAGCTCAGAACATGTGACATGAATACTCCCGAGAAGGCTTCTGGGGTGGAAGAGGGTGTGGGTGGATGATGGTGGGAGGGAGGGTTTCATTTTGCATGGGCGGCCCCCCGGCAGGATGCGATTTGGCTCCCTGGTCTTCCCGTGAGCGCTATGGCAACTACATTCGGTCTAAACAGTATGATTGACAATGGATAGGATGGGGCGTTACAAACGCTCACTAAATTGAATCAGGCGTGTCCGCCGGTGCCCTGGTAGGGTGTGATTCGGCGACAAACACACATTTCAGTTTCGGCCCCCAAAGGCTCACATGGGCCGCTGATGGCCATTTAATACGTTTTATTTTAATAATCGGAAAAATTAACCAAGGTTAGATTATGAACTGGGATGTTTCTTTTTGTTCGTAAAAAAAATCCAAACAGTTTCGTCACTTTTTGAATGATGCAATTAGCATCTATTTTTAGACAATCCAATCAAAAATTGAGATCGAGCATCTAATAATAGACCAGTAGCAACGCTAACATATTGCATAAGTCACACTGATGTTTAAAACACGTCAAATGTTTTTTTACGTGTTATAAAAAAAATCCTGTTCATTTGTGTCAGTTTAGCGCATGACGCAATCTGCATCATTGTTAAATGGATGCTATTTGGCATGATGGCGCCTGTTAGTTTTAAGGAACCTGGGGTCGTACGCGGTAGTGTAATCGGGGGGGGGGGGGCTGAGAGCGCCACTCTATGTCCCTGACACATGGGCGGTCACCAAAGTGTGTTCTACCATATTATTTTGGTGAGTAATGTACACTCAAGGTTTTCATGCGGTAGTGTAGTCGAACCCGTGTCACGATATTTATGATCCAAGCGTAGGCATTTTTTACATTTAAATAACTCACTTTTAGAAAACAAGGTCACGAGTCTAAGATTATAGTATTGGTAACGCATGGATGTAACCCTTCTAATATATTTCGTCAGACTTTCTTCTATTCCCGCGGCAACGCGCGGGGACGGGTACGCTAGTATATATATATATATATATATATATATATATATATATATATATATATATATATATATATATATATATATATATGTGTGTGTGTATGTGTGTACATATATATATATCCGAGTGAAGATGTTGATTGTTATATTTAATGATTATTCCTGACTGTTGTGTGTATATTTGACTTTTCCACTCTGCCGCCTCTGCCAATCGTGGCAGACGTGTGACGTTCTTTGTTAGCTTGCGTTCAGTTCAACCCATTTTCGAATCGCCATGATGCTACTACGGTGTGTGTAACCACCTGTCGTGTATGTCTCCTAACAATGCTTAGGAATTTAAGCGCTAGGCCGTGGACACCTCTTTTGGCACTGACATAACCAACTCATATAAAGAATCACACGATGCAGGTTCGAGATTACACTTCATTTTTTGATAAATAAACACGTAAAAAGAAAACTGAATTTCCAACCACTCAAAGTACAAAATTATCAATAACATTTAGGACCTACAATAGGTCTATCTAAAATCTAAAATTTTAAGAAAATATATATAATCCTAAAACTAAGTACATATATACATTTACAAATATAAACATACACGGCAACCACAATTCCACAAATGTAAACATAACTAGCCGGCTAGCCTGCACTGGCCTCTGTGAAAAACATCTGTAAAGGATAGTGACTTGTGTGTATGTTGCCCATTTTTAGAAAATATATTACTTTTCCCTTAAATTTCTACATGTCATTGTGGACGTTTGAGAAAATCACTAATAACCCTAAACCTAACTCTAAACTTAACCCTTACCACAAATAACAACCAACACAATCGCAACACCAACACATTTAGGAACAGCTTCCAAACTGTTAATGATTAAAAAATAATAATTAGTATTATACATTCGATGTATAAAATAAATAAAAGTTAGTATTTAAAATACCCGTGTTTTACCTACTACATTGTATCAATCCCTGCTATTTTTATAAACATTTTCAACATCAAAACAAACTAATAATAAGTTTTTTTTCCCATATCTAATGTTTTTACTTTCTCGTATATACGAAGTAGGCCAATAGAAAAAGTCTTGTAATCGTGCAAAAAAAAAAAAAAAAAAAAAAGATATTTTTACAGATCTCGACGTTTTACACCTTACTGATACGGAAAAACATAATTTTGCAATCTTGTTCGTATGTCTGTGTGTGTGTGTGTGTGTGTGTGTGTGTCTGTCTGTCTGTCTGTCTGTCTGTCTGTCTGTGTGTAAACACGATACCTTGAGTACCGTTACAGCTAGGTTGATGAAATTTCATATATAAGTATTTTATCAAAATCGTAGATCCGTATAAACTTTGAGCGATTTCCGATAACCGGAAGTGGTAGTTTTTCTACTCTGAATTTTTCAAAAGCCTATAACTTGAGCACTATTTCAGATAGATAAATGAAATTTCACCGTGCGGCGTCAAAACGGCCAATGACAAAACGGCCCCGTCAAAACGACCCCGACAAATCGGCCCCGACATAAGAGCCCCGTCAAGTTGACCCCGTCAAAATGGCCAGCGACATATGGACCCCGTCATAAAGGCTCCCGACAAATAGGCTCCCGTTATATAGGCTCCCGACAAAAGGGCTCCAGTCAATAAGGCTCCTGACAAATAAACTCCCGTCATTTTGGCTCCCGACATATAGGCTCCCGTCATTTATTTTTTTCCACAAAACGGCCCCCGTCATTACGACTCCCGACAAATAGGCTCAGCCATTTAGTTTCTCCACAAAACGGCCCCCGTCATTACGACTCCCGAAAAAATAGGCTAGCGTCATTTTGGCTCACGACAAAAAGGCTCCTGTCAATTTGGCTCCAGACAAAAGGACTACTGACAATACCGTTTCTGTAGAGACTAAGTCCACCGGCAAAGCGGTCTCATTGAATATGATACCTGCCAGTGGGACCCCTTCATCAATATTCTTCAGAGTTAGCTTATCCAACACTCTTACGTAATACAACTTATGCATCTCTTGTTCGACAGGTCTTATTTTCATATTAGTTTATCTATTCTAAAATATAGTATGTTTTAATTTAAGGGTAATCTATCTATGACTTCCATAATTGAGTCGGTTATAGGCTGTTCCTCAGTGTAACTCAGTGTGTGGGGAGAAGGGTCCACGCTGTACCTTTCTACCTCCAGTATGCTTGTAGGTTATCAAAATAAAATGTCGTTATTCTGTAAACATCATGTATATCGTACATTTTCACTTCTGTTCTCGCTTTTAAGCAACAGATCTTTACTGTTGTAAATTAAACATTATCAAAATTTTAGAATTGGTAGATTTTAGATGTTAAGGGCTTGATTTGTTTGTGAATTGATGTTGGTTCATGAAAAACAATTTCATTTAGGCATTAAAAAGAAAAGAGGTTATAGTAGTAGTGGAGGTAGGAAAAAAATGGTTACTTTTATGCCAATAGTGGTCATGCCATTCATTTGTCTGGAGCCAATATCTAGGGAGTCATTTTGTCGGTAGCCAATATGTCGGGAGCCTTTTTGTCGGGAGCCAATATGTCGGGAGCCCATTTGTCGGTAGCCAATATGTCATGAGCCCAATAGTCAGAAGCCCATTTGTTGTGAGCCCTTATGTCGGGAGCCAATATGTCGGGAGCCACTTTTTCGGGAGCCAGTATGTCCTGAGCCTATTTGTCGGGAGCCAATAAATATTATGTCGAGATTCCATTTGTCGGGAGCCTATATGTCGCGAGTCAATATAACGGGAGCCCATTTGACGGGAGCCAATAAGTCGGTGCCCTTTTGACGGGGCTATTTTGACTGGGTCGTTTCGTCGGAGGTCGATTTGACGGGGTCATATTAACGGGGCCGTTTTGACGGGGCCGATTTGTCCGGGGCCGTTTTGACAGGGCACCAAATTTCACACGTAAGTAAAAGATCTAATTCTCTACCTTCTGTCAAATTTTGAGTAAGTTCCGTTGACTGGAAGTACTAATTTACGCTATTTCCGATTTCTCAAAAAACGCATGTGAATTAATAAAGTACTAATAATATTCCGCACTATTATACACAACTTTATTCGGCGTTCGCTTGGTGCGCAATTCTTTTTTCTATGAGATTCTATTATATTTTAAAAAGTTTAAGTATTTAAAATGGATTAAAAATCATAACTATATCACAAGCTCCCATCCCCTGTTGTTTTATATAAGAATATTCGAGAAAGTTTAGGGGAGATCACTCCCGGTTTATTTTTATTGTCATCTATCAAGGAAAGTAATTGGTACTAAAGGAATTAATTTTGATTATTTTGTTCTTTGCACATTACGTCAATTAAAATGATAATTTTTATTAATATATGAATGTATTTCTCAAACATATTCTTCTGTCCGCAACATGTAGAGCCACAGAGTCGATTTGGCGTCGCTAGGTCGGGTGTCACCCGTTGCGGCACCTAATGGTGTCACCACCCCCAACCAAAAAGTATCAGATTTTACATATATATATATATATATATATATATATATATATATATATATATATATATATATATATATATATTTATATAACTGGTGTGGTTACAAAAACAACGTATTCGCTTGTCAATAAGGACAAGGCCAGAACTGAACTGAGTTATTTATAATGATTATTCATGAAGGAATAAAGTATTGTAATCTTGAACCTGTGGTCAGAGTGTGCTACTTTATATCAGGTGGGTGGATCGGTGCTAAATAAGATGGCCTCGGCCTAGAGGCGGGATTTTCTAAGCCGCGGGCGAACACCTACAGACAGGATTTAAAATACCATTTTTATGACTCTATTAATTAAAAAATAATAAATTTTTTCCCTCAATCTTACAAGTTCTCTGCGAAACGTTTTATGTCCGTAATCAGTATTTGGAAGCATTGGAAAGCTGCATTTCACATGTATTTGATACGCGTATTTTCAATCATCTCGGAAACACCCAAAGCTTACAATCGGCTTTACTAATGTCACAGATATGGTATTTTAGTGACCTACTTTTTGCTGTTTTTCTCAGTTGGCACTTTTTTAACACTAAAAAGCCTACTACTTTTTTATTTACCAAACAACGCTAACCATATTTTCAGTAATTGTTTTTCGTGCACAAATTAAACTTTTGCCTCGAGGGAAATGTGATGGCTTTCATAGAAATAATAATCATTAAAAAAGTTTTTAAAAACCCACGTTTTCTGATTGAACTAAAAAGTAGAAAATAAATACTATACATCACAATAATGCAAGCGATCACTCTACTATAAGCGATGAAAAACGTGGGGCGCCGAAGTAAAAGTTATATTACATATTACTATGTAAGTTTAAAGTCGGTTCAAACTAAATTATCTGCCCCTAAGCCTGTCGCGACGTGGGATCGTTCGCTTCACTGCGCGCGGCAAGAGAGAGGCGAGCTACGCGTCGCTGGTTTTTTTTCTAATGGCTCGCAGAGGAGAATTATATATATAGATTATATAGCGGTCTAAAATGCTCAATAAAATGTTTCCATTGATCAATTTAGTAATAATAACAATTGAATATTCTATGGTCATCCAAAAGAAAGCTTCCCTGAAAATTTCAGCGCGCTAGCTAACTGGGAAGTGCCAGAAATTTCGATCGCAAAATTTGATTGGAAAAACAAACAAACAAACAGAGAAAGCAAGTTAAAGAAAACATGGGAAAAAGTGTATGTTTACTATATAAAATCCATCTCGTTCGGGGGGGGGGGGGTAGACATTCTTCGCCCCCCCCCCCCCCCGAAGAGATGCCTGGAAGAAACTCTGTTAGTAGGGCCTACCCCACGACTGCTTTTTGCCCTATTAATTTATTAACACTAAATCTTTAAGCTGTATGTACGGCTGATAATAAAGACTACTTTATTTCAATGGCGCAGCTCTGGATCTGATTTTCTCTCAGGTGTAGCCTATAGTGTCATTTAACAGTTGTCTGTTTTAAAATTATAATTTTCTATACCTACAAGCGGGTATCCGGACACAAGGCCGACATGGACACAAGGCCGACATGGACAAAAGGCCGACAAGACAAAAGGCCGACAATTTTATAAAACAACAAACTACAATTACAGATATGTTGAATTTTTTAAATTAAAAACCAATTACATAATGATGTAGTTCCGCCTTGTTGCTTGTGGGCTATGCGGTTTTAGACTTTGTTTTTTTATGGTTGTTTCCCCTCGTTGACATAGAAGGACTATGAAAGACAGCAGTGACCGCATTTCACAATATTTAGGTGTTGATCCTTTGTGTTTAAGACACTCCTGTCATCTCCAGTCACTTGGACCCGATGGTTAACCTTACAAGGATAACAACTTGCATTGTCTCTTTTCTTGAACGTTCCAACTTATTTCATGCGTCATTTCGATGTTTGTCAAGATAGGAGCTATGCAGTAACACACATTTTGTATATTAGTATTTTTTATGTTTGTCGGCCTTATGGTTTGTCGGCCTATTGGTCTGTCTGCCTTATGGTCTGTCGGCCTTTTGGCTGTCGGCCTTTTGGCTGGCTTGCTTTCCGTTTGCGGATAAGCTTGGGGTATTGTAGTCGGTTACTAAATTGAATCAGGCGCGTCCGCCGGAGGGTTCGATTTGACGCTCTGGGCTACTCTGTGAGCGCTATGGTGCATAATTCGTTTTAAACAGTGCGATAGACTATGGATTAGAAAGGCTATTACAGTCTTTAACTGAATCGAATCCGGGCGTCCTCCGGCGCCCAGAAAGGGTGCTATTTGACGCCCCAGGCCTTTCCGTGTTCGCTATGGTACTTACGTTCGTTTAAGTTAGTGCAAAAGACTATGCATAAGTTGGGGTGCTATAGTGGTTTACCAAGTTGAATTTAGCGGTTCCGCCGGCGCCCCAGCATGGTGTATTTTTTGCCACGGGCTAGACTGTGAGCACTTTGCGTTTATGTTTGCATTTATGTTTGTGTTTGTTTGCATTTATTTTCATTATTTTGTGTTATTGTTGGCGTTTAGGTTTTCAATCACTTTTGTGTTTATGTTTGCGTTTATTTTCATTATTTTGTGTTATTGTTTGCGTTTAAGTTTGCATTTATGTTTCTAGTTGTATTTGCGTTTGTGTTTGCTTTTTTGTTTGCGTTTGTGTTTTCTTTGTGTTTAGGTTTGAGTTTGCGTTTGCAGTTCATTTGGTCTTTGCGCTTGGGTTTGGGTTTGTGTTCGTTTGCTTTTTTGTTTGCGTTTGTGTTTTCGTTTGAATTTGTATTTGTGTTTGCTTTTTTGTTTGTTTTTGGTTTTGGTTGGTTGTGGTTTCATAGTCCTTTACAGATAGGTTTTTCACAGAGGCCAGTGCAGGGCCTGGCCGTGACGGCTAGAATGAATATATATATATATATATATATATATATATATATATATATATATATATATATATATATATATATATATATATATATATATATATGCTCTAAGCTATTTCCGATTTCTCAAAAATATTCCTTCTACCGGTCCTATTTGTTTCAAAATTTTACGACTCGACCACAAAGCACTGCGACTTACAATGTTACTTAATTAGATGTTTAATTAACTTTTTAAAAATCAATGTTTCCTTCAAGTACTAGTTTCCCGCTCTATTATGCACAGATTGTTTTCGCTCATTTGGATTCACATTTTTTTTTCTACTCGATTGGCACTCTATTAATAGAAAAACATTTCTATAGACCGACTGCAATTTCCATTTATGTGAAACATGGACATACAAGTCACCATCTCCTAAAATTACGTCTCACCTCAGTCGGAGCCGACTAGCTCCCCTTTATAAAATACTTACTGAGCTCTATCAACATTAAACTGATCAATCTTCTTTATAATTTACACAGAAGTCTTCTTTAAATGCAAAATGGTGATATAATTTAATTTTAACGTATTAAAAAAAAGACGTGTTCGTCACACTTTGAACCAAACCCTTCCTTTTCGTGACACAAATTTGAATTCTCCCGTTGATTGTGGACGACCCCTAAGTCGATATGTAAGTTTAAAAAAATAAATAGAACCCATTTTTTTAATTCGGCGTATTTTAATTTTTTTTTGCCTAAAATTGCGCCGTTGAATTGTGTTGTACTTGGAAATATTTGTGGGTTTCTTTTTTCGGATAATAGCTTTGCTCACAGACTGAAGCTTGGAAATAGATTTCTGCCATGAGGGCTGCTGCCACAGCCAGTGATGCTGTTACCCTGCTCTCTCACTGCTAGTGGGGACAGGAAGCTAGTCGCCTGTCAAGCAGAAAGCCGACCTTAGTTGATGCACACAACCGCACTAATTGTTGAAATAGTCACCGCTAAACTTAAGTCACAGCACTAGTCAAATGACACCTAACCTTTTTTCGGCACATATACACATTTTGTAACTACTTTTGAAATCTGTGAATTTATTCTTTTAAATCAGGAGTGTGCATGTTGACAGTTATTTTCTTACATTTTTCATGGTGAGTATATCGTTTTTTTTTTAAATATAGAATTTTTAAAAATAAACACAGTACCTACTTTTGTAGCCTATTTAAGTCCGTGTGTGTATTGCGGGTGGGGGAAGGGTGGGGGGGGGGGGGGGGGTTTGCTATGTCGCACTACTTGTTCTGCGTTCTAGTTTTAAATGTAGGCTTTTTTATGTCACATGGATGTGGTTCAAAGAGAGATGTCGGTTCATCACGTTATATAATCAATTTAAGTTCATTAATTATGTAAAACCTTAAGATGACACGTAATATAATCAATTTAAGTTAATCAATTATGTAAGACCTTAAGATGACACGTTATATAATCAATTTAAGTTCATCAATTATGTAAAACCTTAAGATGACACGTAATATAATCAATTTAAGTTCATTAATTATGTAAAACCTTAAGATGACACGTAATATGATCAATTTAAGTTTATTAATTATGTAAAACCTTAAGATGACACGTAATATGATCAATTTAAGTTCATCAATTATGTAAGACCTTAAGATGACACGTTATATAATCAATTTAAGTTCATCAATTATGTAAGACCTTAAGCTGACACGTTATATAATCAATTAAAGTTCATCTAATTTGATCTTTAGTTGATACGTTATATAATCACTGAAGATCATCAGGTGAGCAAAAAGACAAAAGACAAACCCCTATTCGCAGACATCAATTGACAAAGGCTTGTGTTTAATCAATCAAATAATGGAATTGATTATATAGTTGGTGGCTTGTGGGGTCGTATTGATTCTTTGCTAAATAAAACAATGCCACAACATAATCGATTAGGTTTGTAGTTTAAAGTAACTGGCGTTGTTGCTACTAGTCATGTTGAACAGAATACAGCTAAAGATCTTTAACCAATGTTTTCGCCTTTTTTTTTGCTTGGCTATAAGCTATTCTATTTAAATTCTGTATAGTGTTTACCAAAAAAAGATCATTGCATATTTTAGCTACACGATGCATATATCTACAAAATCTCACACAGCTAGACATGATTTACACCACTACACGCAAGTAACCACTACATACATCATTACATACCATACTAAGTTCACCACAAAGATTCGTCAGTACAAAAATCATCTATTCATAATAGTGAATTTACTTCTTAAAGGTATTCACTACATTACAGAGCAGTGGTTCCCAAACTTTTTCGATTGGCGACCCCCTATTATAAAAAAAAAAAAATGACCCGCGAGCCCCATTGAATTTAAAAAGTCGAAATGAGTGAGGAAATTAATAAGCACTAAAATACGTTTTTTTTATTACTCTTTCAATATTAATTATTCTTGATAACTCGATGTGTGAAATTGAATGCCTATCACTAGCCTCAACATTCGCGGTTGAGTTTTTGTTAACGCCAACCTCATGTCATTTTCAGCATTTAATGTATTCCTTTGTTTTGTTTTTAATTGGAGAAGACACAAAAGGGGCCATAACTAGAATGGCAATCGATCTCACGTTTGGGTATGAAAGGTGCATACTACACCAAAATTGTTTGAGCAGTTTTTCATTTAACACGATATGTTACGCGGATTCATCAACTTGAAATCAAACAATGGTGAAAGTTTTATTTCATTCAAAATTAGTGTTTTAACATCTACGGACATGTTGCTGAATAGTATTATTAGACAGATATTTGTTGCATCTTTACTGCACTGTAATACCCAAGAATTAATTTCACCATCCTCAACATGAAGGGTTGATGAGATTTTCTCAGTATTGTGTGAGGTTTTTTTGCTTGGCGATTTTTTAATGCACCTTCATATGATACTTGCACTAACGCTTTGTTTTCTTGGTGAAAACCTCCTGTTCGATCAAGTCTCTGACGTTTGCAACTAGCTTCACGCCGACGAAAGAACTCCTTATCTTTTTTGGTGTGTTCCGAACGACTCGTCTCAAAATGACGTTTTAGTTTTGAAGGTTTCACAGACTCATGACTGAGAACAACTTTTCCCAGTACGCATTGTTTCTTTTCTATTCCATTTCCGGTGATGTTAGTGAAGGCGAATTTAAGAAATTCTTCAAAATATATATGCTTTTCTTTTCATTGGGGGTCGCGACCCCCAGTTTGGGTACCCATGTAATAGAACGATCCATGTTGCTTTTCTTTTTAGTTCTTTAAATAGTAGTTCATTATTGTATATTTAATTAAAGAAAATAATTTATTTTCTCCTTTTTAGTGCATTATTACATTAAAGCTCAGTATTAAAACGTTTTTAATGCATTTAAAAAAAGTTTTTCAGTTAAGAGCATAGAGAAAGTATTGTAATCGTGCGGAAAAATTAAATGAAACTTTAATAGTTTTCACCCTTTTTACAACCCCCACCCATCCCCAACGATATAAAAGATAAACTGTAATCGTGCAAAAATCTAAATCTAGAATTTGGCAGATTTTTGACGTTTAAAAACATTTCAGAAAAGCTTAATGTCATCCTGTCCATCTGAGTGTCTCTAAACACGATAACTTGAGAACTTTTTACATTATCTTTTACCAAATTTCAAATATTACATCAAATTTTTAGTTTTCCTTAAAAGTTTGAGCAATTTTGGATAACCGGAAGTGGTATGTACTCTACTTCCGGCCTCTTAAAAGCCAATCACCTAAGTACCATTTAAGTTAAGTCGAAGAAATGTCACTTATAAGTATTAGATTGTATGCGTAGGTTTCCATCAACTTATAACTATTTCCGGTAATCGGTATTAGTACTTTACTCTATTTCCGTGGAAATACATTAACTTGAGAACTGTTTCATGTACGTTTTCAGTTGATCTCCTTCTCCTTTTTTTTTTTGTTTACCCTTATATTTTCTATTCCTTTTTACTTTCTCGTATATACGAAGTATAGAGAAAGTCTTGTAATCGTGCAAAAAAAAAAAATTCGAGATTTTTACAAATCTCGACGTTTTACATCTCACTAATACGGAAAAACATAATTTTGAAATCTTGTCTGTGTGTCTGTCTGTGTGTGTGTGTGTGTAAACACGATAACTTGAGTACCGTTACAGCTAGGTTGATGAAATTTCATACATAAGTATTTTATCAAAATCGTAGATCCGTATCAACTTTTGAGCGATTTCCGATAACCGGAAGTGGTACTTTTTCTACTTTGAATTTTTCAAAAGCCTATAACTTGAGTACTATTTCAGATAGATAAATGAAATTTCACATGTAAGTAAAAAATCTAATTCTCTTCGTTCTGTCGAATTTTGAGTAATTTCCGTTGACGGGAAGTACTAATTTACGCTATTTCCGATTTCTCAAAAACGCATCTAAATTTATAAAGTACTAATAATATTGCGCACCATTATGAACATCTTTATTCGGCGTTCGATTGGTGTACAAGACTTTTTTCTATGAGATTCTATTTTATTTTAAAAAGTTTAAGTATTTAAAATGGATTAAAAATCATAACTATATCCCGAGTTCCCATCCCCTGTTGTTTTATATAAGAATATTCGAGAAAGTTTAGGGGAGATCACTCCCGGTTTATTTTTTTTTACTGTACCTCGGGCTTTAGAGCCAGTCGCACGTTAAAAAATTCATGTCTTCTCTGTCTGTTAGAATCATATTTCTATCTCGTCCTTTCATATTTTTTTTTTACTTTTACTAGTTGGAAGCTTTCAATCAATACACAAACGTATAATACTATCAAATGTTAAAAACTCTTTACAGCCAGGTTAGCCGGTTAATCTGAAGTTTGGCTTCGTGATTTCATGTAATTATTTACGTATATATTTCAAAGTGACAGTAATCAGTGAATTATAAAAATATTAAATATCTCAAGTTAAACAATGTCACTTCATCTAAACTCAAACAAATGTTATGCACTTTACCCCACCATCGTCAAAAATGTTTTGATGCCCATCCCCCTTTCCAGATTTTAAACTTCATTTTTTTTTCAAGATTACTTAAACACTTAAAAACTACATTTATTTACCTTTATTTATCAAATATAATTGGTAGCCTAGAAAATGATTTGTGAAAAAAACGCGTTTGTTTTTGAATGGCTACGATGAAATGACTGATTTTCAGTGATAGGGTGGGTTAGTTATTAAGGACTGTTGTTGTGACGCGATTGACCATTCACTGCCTCTCAGCAGAAATGTGTCGCCTGCTAGATTTCCCCCCATTCAAATACACGGCGGGCAAAATGGGCGGGCTTAGTTATCAAGTTATTTTTTCCCACGTTTTCTTTAACTTGCTTTCGCGTCTGTTTGTTTGTTTGTTAGTTTGTTTGTCTTTCCATCAAATCTTGCGATCGAAATTTCGGGCACTTCCCAGTTAGGTAGCGCGCTGAAATTTTCAGGGAAGCTTTGTTTCCAATGACAATACAATATTCAATTATTATTATTACTTAATTGATCCATGGAAAAATTGTATTGATAATTTTAGAGTCCTATTGATTTGTACAAAAAAGGGACAACCTAGTAATTGTAATTTGATAAAAACAAGGTTTGGTACTTTCCCTCTTCTGGCTTACTGAAAAACAAATGAAAAATCATGAAGGAGCGAGCATGCGATTGGCTGAGTAGTGGTCACGCGGTGTTTGTGTACAAACCTATGCAAATCTGACTGATCCGGAAGTAGAATGTTGATGGTCGAATGGTTTGCACGCGAGGGCAAAATGGTGAAAGAAACGGCAACATAGAAGAAACGTCGATTGGAAAAGGCACGCCAGAAGTATCAGGAGAAGCACAATGCAGGATACAGATTGGAAAATCCTCCTAAACGACCAAAAATTATGGAAGAAGGTGGGTATCAAAAGAAGCTTGAAAAAGATCGAAACCGAAAATCTGCTGCTTTAGCGAAGGAGACAGAAGAACAAAGTGTCTCTCGTAAAGCAAAAGATAGAGTGCGTCATGCTACTGCTCGTGCGATTGAGACAGAACAAGAAAGGGTCTCTCGTCTTGCTAAGCAGAAAGAACGAACTGATGCTGCACTTGCGATTGAGACAGAACAAGAAAGGATCTCTCGTCTTGCTAAGCAGAAAGAACGAACTGATGCTGCACTGGCGATTGAGACAGAACAAGAAAGGGTCTCTTGTCTTGATAAGCAGAAAGAACGAACTGATGCTGCACTTGCGATTGAGACAGAACAAGAAAGGGTCTCTTGTCTTGCTAAGCAGAAAGAACGAACTGATGCTGCACTTGCGATTGAGACAGAGCAAGAAAGGATCTCTCGTCTTGCTAAGCAGAAAGAATGAACTGCTGCTGCACTTGCGATTGAGACCGAAGAAGAAAGGGTCTCTCGCCAAGCAAAAGACAGAAAGCGTCATGCTACTGCTCGTCAAGACAAAGAAAGGCATGAAGCAGAATTGCAACGTCGACGCACTGCTTACGCCCAACGTTCGGCAGCAATGAAAACATTTTTCGACACCATAAACACTTTTTGCAATATAACTTGTGATATTTGTCATAAGCAGTGCTATTCTAATCAGGTGACAAAATATCACATGCTTGCTTCTAAGGGATACCTTCCCCCTGAGCTTGCGCAAAAGACTGTGCTAGAAGTTTGTCACCGATGTAACTCGCACTTGCGCAACAATAAGAACGAGCCGACCCGCGGCATATCATACTCCGCTATTTAGTTGTTGTTTTTTCTACTTTTCAGTTATTCATAATTTGTGAATTCGACACTACCAACGCTGCCACTGAAAATATTTCTTTAAAACACTGTAAGTAGCTCGCTAAGGACGATAACCCCCCCCCCCCCTCCGTTAAAGTAAACTCCACTTAGTTACCCCCCCCCCTACGTTTAAAATCGTTTCGAACTAAATTATCTGCCCTAATAGTCGTCACTAAACCCGGATCTGTTTGTAAACATTTAGAGTGAACCACAGCTCACCAGACCATGTAGGGGTGGGGGTGGTAGGGAGCGCGTTTACAGCTTGTTTTCTAGCGTCTCCCAGAAGAGAATTATATATATAGATAATAAGCGTGTCATGCCTGGTATAAGTCAATTTTATCTTTGTGTTCGTCCTTTGTGAGTGTTTGTCTTCGTTTACCAAAAAAAAAAGTGAATGCGAGAAGATAAAATCGATAGCAAGATTTGAATGCAAACAGACAAAGACTAAAAAGTAGAAAATAATTATCATTAATTTTTTTTTTAAAAACCCGTGTTTTCTGATTGAACTAAAAAGTAGAAAATAAATGCTATATATCACAATAATGCAAGCGACCACTCATTCACTTTAAAAAAAAACTTTGAACATGTTTCCATAGCTAGGATCAGAACCCGAATACATCTGGCAGCGACTCTATAAGATTGTCCATGTGAGCTCTAATCATCAAAAAGATGAACGGTAAATCAAGCAACGCCAAATATGTCAGCGCCGAGGACGGTGGAACAACGGTTATCTTTGCTGGGTAAGTCTCCTGAGGAGCTAAGGAAGGCGTGACTCAGGCAACAGCAGAACATGACCCCCGGATTTTAGGGGGCGCACACATTTTTTCTCATCATTCATTTTTATTTCAAGCTTTTATTTAGTTCGCAAACTTTGTTTTTGTTTGTTAGTTTGTGGCAAATCTTGCAAATCTATTTTGACCCACTTCTAATGCAGCGATTTCGTTCAAACTTTCTAGATACGTTCCACTTCGATGACAATATAAGTCTATCTATTTTTTATTTAATTAGATGCTTAAGTAGTCATTAAAATTAATTGAACAGTTTCGAAACTAAGGGGAGATAACAAAATTAAATCACTCGATAGGTTACTACATTCAATAATCGAGGGGAAATTTCTAGCTAGACGCGATCACTCTCAGTCGTGAGAGCTGTGTTTCATGGTCAATCTAGTGAAGGCTATTATTAGGGGCAGATAATAAAGTTTTTAACTAAGGCGGGGCAATAAGATTACGAACTTCCTGTCGTCTGTAAAATGTCGACACGGACGGCTGCTATCACGGGGTGGATAATCGTCTTTCAGATATCGCAATCTACAGATGGTGTTTTAAAGCAAATAGTTTTTAGTCGTGCTGACTTAATAAATGACGAATCGCTAAAAAAAAGAAGAAGAAAAAAAAGTAAAAACCGCTATAGCAACATTGAAATATGTAAAGGATCCCATGAGCCACCAAAGTTTTTATTACAGAAGGCAAAATAGTTTTATTTTCTTATTTTCAGTGCATTTAAAAACGTGTAACTATAACGGGTTATTTTTTAAATTTCTTTTTTTTTCCTGCAGTCGTTTTTGTTTTTGCAAGTTCAGTGAATGTTTCATGTTTATATCGTAAGCTTTTTATATGCAAATTAAAAAAAATTGCGTTAACTCCTAGCCAAAATGTTAGTCTACACTACACAGTATAGAAAAGCTACTGGCTGTGGGGTGGATAAGATGTAGCTACTGGCTGTGGGTGGATTAGATGTAGCTACTGGCTGTGGGTGGATTAGATGTAGCTACTGGCTGTGAGTGGATTAGATGTAGCTACTGGCTGTGGGTGGATTAGATGTAGCTAGTGGCTGCGGGTGGATTAGATACTGGCTGTGGGTGGATTAGATGTAGCTACTGGCTGTGGGTGGATTAGATACTGGCTGTTGGTGGATTAGATGTAGCTAGTGGCTGTGGGTGGATTAGATACTGGCTGTGGGTGGATTAGATGTAGCTACTGGCTGTGGGTGGATTAGATGTAGCTACTGGCTGTGGGGTGGATCAGATATATCTACTGGCTGTGGGTGGATTAGATACTGGCTCTGGGTGGATTAGATACTGGCTGTAGGTGGATTAGATACTGGCTGTTGGTGGATTAGATGTAGCTACTGGCTGTGGGTGGATTAGATGTAGCTATTGGCTGTGGGTGGATTAGATGTTGCTTCTGGCTGTGGGGTGGATCAGATATATCTACTGGCTGTGGGTGGATTAGATGTAGCTAATGGCTGTGGGTGGATAAGATAAAACTACTGGCTGTGGGTGGATTAGATACTGGCTGTGGGTGGATTAGATACTGGCTGTGGGTGGATTAGATGTAGCTACTGGCTGTTGGTGGATTAGATACTGCCTGTTGGTGGATTAGATGTAGCTACTGGCTGTGGGTGGATTAGATACCGGCTGTGGGTGGATTAGATGTAGCTACTGGCTGTGGGTGGATTAGATACTGGCTGTTGGTAGATTAGATACTGGCTGTGGGTGGAATAGATGTAGCTACTTGCTGTGTGTGGATTACATGTAGCTAGTGGCTGTGGGTGGCTTAGATGTAGCTACTGGCTGTGGGTGGATTAGATGTAGCTAGTGGCTGTGGGTGGATTAGATACTGGCTGTGGATGGATTATATGTAGCTAATGGCTGTGGGTGGATGAGATACTGGCTGTGGGTGGATTAGATGTAGCTAGTGGCTGTGGGTGGATTAGATACTGGCTGTGGGTGGATTAAATGTAGCTTGTGGCTGTGGGTGGATTAGATGTAGCTAGTGGCTGTGGGTGGATTAGATACTGGCTGTGGATGGATTAGATGTAGCTAATGGCTTTGGGTGGATTAGATACTGGCTGTGGGTGGATTAGATGTAGCTAGTGGCTGTGGGTGGATTAGATACTTGCTGTGGATGGATTAGATGTAGCTAGTGGCTGTGGGTGGATTAGATGTAGCTAGTGGCTGTGGGTGGATTAGACACTGGCTGTGGATGGATTAGATGTAGCTACTGGCTGTGGGTGGATTAGATGTAGCTACTGGCTGTGGGTGGATTAGATACTGGCTGTGGGTGGATTAGATGTAGCTAGTGGCTGTGGGAGGATTAGATGTAGCTACTGGCTGTGGGTTGATTAGATGAAGCTAGTGGCTGTGGGTGGATTAGATGTAGCTACTGGCTGTGGGTGGATTAGATGTAGCTACTGGCTGTGAGTGGATTAGATGTAGCTAGTGGCTGTGGGTGGATTAGATGTAGCTACTGGCTGTGGGTGGATTAGATTTTGGCTGTGGGTGGATTAGATACTGGCTGTTGGTGGATTAGATATTGCCTGTTGGTGGATTAGATGTAGCTACTGGCTGTTGGTGGTTTAGATACCGGCTGTGGTTGGATTAGATGTAGCTACTGGCTGTGGGTGGATTAGATACTGGCTGTGGGTGGATTAGATACTGGCTGTGGGTGGATTAGATGTAGCTACTGGCTGTGGGTGGATTAGATGTAGCTACTGGCTGTGGGTGGATTAGATGTAGCTACTGGCTGTGAGTGGATTAGATGTAGCTAGTGGCTGTGGGTGGATTAGATGTAGCTAGTGGCTATGGGTGGATTAGATACTGGCTGTGGGTGGATTAGATGTAGCTAGTGGCTGTGGGTGGATTAGATGTAGCTAATGGCTGTGGGTGGATTAGATACTGGCTGTAGGTGGATTAGATACTGGCTGTGGGTGGATTAGGTTCTGGCTGTGGGTGGATTAGATGTAGCTAGTGGCTGTGGGTGGATTAGATACTGGCTGTAGGTGGATTAGATACTGGCTGTTGGTGGATTAGATGTAGCTAGTGGCTGTGGGTGGATTAGATACTGGCTGTGGGTGGATTAGATACTGGCTGTGGGTGGATTAGATGTAGCTACTGGCTGTGGGTGGATTAGATGTAGCTACTGGCTGTGGGTGGATTAGATACTGGCTGTGGGTGGATTAGATACTGGCTGTAGGTGGATTAGATACTGGCTGCAGGTGGATTAGATGTAGCTACTGGCTGTGGGTGGATTAGATGTAGCTATTGGCTGTGGGTGGATTAGATGTAGCTACTGGCTGTGGGGTGGATCAGATATATCTACTGGCTGTGGGTGGATTAGATGTAGCTAATGGCTGTGGGTGGATAAGATAAAACTACTGGCTGTGGGGTGGATAAGGCATAGCTAGTGGCTGTGGGTGGATTGGATGTAGCTAATGGCTGTGGGTGGATTAGATACTGGCTGTGGGTGGATTAGATGTAGCTACTTGCTGTGGGTGGATTAGATACTGGCTGTGGGTGGATTAGATACTGGCTGTGGGTGGATTAGATACTGGCTGTGGGTGGATTATATGTAGCTACTGGCTGTGGGTGGATTACATGTAGCTAGTGGCTGTGGGTAGATTAGATGTAGCTACTGGCTGTGGGTGGATTAGATGTAGCTAGTGGCTGTGGGTGGATTAGATACTGGCTGTGGGTGGATTAGATGTAGCTACTGGCTGTGGGTGGATTAGATGTAGCTACTGGCTGTGGGGTGGATCAGATATATCTACTGGCTGTGGGTGGATTAGATACTGGCTCTGGGTGGATTAGATACTGGCTGTAGGTGGATTAGATACTGGCTGTTGGTGGATTAGATGTAGCTACTGGCTGTGGGTGGATTAGATGTAGCTATTGGCTGTGGGTGGATTAGATGTTGCTTCTGGCTGTGGGGTGGATCAGATATATCTACTGGCTGTGGGTAGATTAGATGTAGCTAATGGCTGTGGGTGGATAAGATAAAACTACTGGCTGTGGGTGGATTAGATACTGGCTGTGGGTGGATTAGATACTGGCTGTGGGTGGATTAGATGTAGCTACTGGCTGTTGGTGGATTAGATACTGCCTGTTGGTGGATTAGATGTAGCTACTGGCTGTGGGTGGATTAGATACCGGCTGTGGGTGGATTAGATGTAGCTACTGGCTGTGGGTGGATTAGATACTGGCTGTTGGTGGATTAGATACTGGCTGTGGGTGGAATAGATGTAGCTACTTGCTGTGTGTGGATTACATGTAGCTAGTGGCTGTGGGTGGCTTAGATGTAGCTACTGGCTGTGGGTGGATTAGATGTAGCTAGTGGCTGTGGGTGGATTAGATACTGGCTGTGGATGGATTATATGTAGCTAATGGCTGTGGGTGGATGAGATACTGGCTGTGGGTGGATTAGATGTAGCTAGTGGCTGTGGGTGGATTAGATACTGGCTATGGGTGGATTAAATGTAGCTTGTGGCTGTGGGTGGATTAGATGTAGCTAGTGGCTGTGGGTGGATTAGATACTGGCTGTGGATGGATTAGATGTAGCTAATGGCTTTGGGTGGATTAGATACTGGCTGTGGGTGGATTAGATACTGGCTGTGGGTGGATTAGATGTAGCTACTGGCTGTGGGTGGATTAGATGTAGCTACTGGCTGTGGGTGGATTAGATACTGGCTGTGGGTGGATTAGATACTGGCTGTAGGTGGATTAGATACTGGCTGCAGGTGGATTAGATGTAGCTACTGGCTGTGGGTGGATTAGATGTAGCTATTGGCTGTGGGTGGATTAGATGTAGCTACTGGCTGTGGGGTGGATCAGATATATCTACTGGCTGTGGGTGGATTAGATGTAGCTAATGGCTGTGGGTGGATAAGATAAAACTACTGGCTGTGGGGTGGATAAGGCATAGCTAGTGGCTGTGGGTGGATTGGATGTAGCTAATGGCTGTGGGTGGATTAGATACTGGCTGTGGGTGGATTAGATGTAGCTACTTGCTGTGGGTGGATTAGATACTGGCTGTGGGTGGATTAGATACTGGCTGTGGGTGGATTAGATACTGGCTGTGGGTGGATTATATGTAGCTACTGGCTGTGGGTGGATTACATGTAGCTAGTGGCTGTGGGTAGATTAGATGTAGCTACTGGCTGTGGGTGGATTAGATGTAGCTAGTGGCTGTGGGTGGATTAGATACTGGCTGTGGGTGGATTAGATGTAGCTACTGGCTGTGGGTGGATTAGATGTAGCTACTGGCTGTGGGGTGGATCAGATATATCTACTGGCTGTGGGTGGATTAGATACTGGCTCTGGGTGGATTAGATACTGGCTGTAGGTGGATTAGATACTGGCTGTTGGTGGATTAGATGTAGCTACTGGCTGTGGGTGGATTAGATGTAGCTATTGGCTGTGGGTGGATTAGATGTTGCTTCTGGCTGTGGGGTGGATCAGATATATCTACTGGCTGTGGGTAGATTAGATGTAGCTAATGGCTGTGGGTGGATAAGATAAAACTACTGGCTGTGGGTGGATTAGATACTGGCTGTGGGTGGATTAGATACTGGCTGTGGGTGGATTAGATGTAGCTACTGGCTGTTGGTGGATTAGATACTGCCTGTTGGTGGATTAGATGTAGCTACTGGCTGTGGGTGGATTAGATACCGGCTGTGGGTGGATTAGATGTAGCTACTGGCTGTGGGTGGATTAGATACTGGCTGTTGGTGGATTAGATACTGGCTGTGGGTGGAATAGATGTAGCTACTTGCTGTGTGTGGATTACATGTAGCTAGTGGCTGTGGGTGGCTTAGATGTAGCTACTGGCTGTGGGTGGATTAGATGTAGCTAGTGGCTGTGGGTGGATTAGATACTGGCTGTGGATGGATTATATGTAGCTAATGGCTGTGGGTGGATGAGATACTGGCTGTGGGTGGATTAGATGTAGCTAGTGGCTGTGGGTGGATTAGATACTGGCTATGGGTGGATTAAATGTAGCTTGTGGCTGTGGGTGGATTAGATGTAGCTAGTGGCTGTGGGTGGATTAGATACTGGCTGTGGATGGATTAGATGTAGCTAATGGCTTTGGGTGGATTAGATACTGGCTGTGGGTGGATTAGATGTAGCTAGTGGCTGTGGGTGGATTAGATACTTGCTGTGGATGGATTAGATGTAGCTAGTGGCTGTGGGTGGATTAGATGTAGCTAGTGGCTGTGGGTGGATTAGACGCTGGCTGTGGATGGATTAGATGTAGCTACTGGCTGTGGGTGGATTAGATGTAGCTACTGGCTGTGGGTGGATTAGATACTGGCTGTGGGTGGATTAGATGTAGCTAGTGGCTGTGGGAGGATTAGATGTAGCTACTGGCTGTGGGTTGATTAGATGAAGCTAGTGGCTGTGGGTGGATTAGATGTAGCTACTGGCTGTGGGTGGATTAGATGTAGCTACTGGCTGTTGGTGGATTAGATACTGGCTGTTGGTGGATTAGATGTAGCTAGTGGCTGTGGGTGGATTAGATTTTGGCTGTGGGTGGATTAGATACTGGCTGTTGGTGGATTAGATATTGCCTGTTGGTGGATTAGATGTAGCTACTGGCTGTTGGTGGTTTAGATACCGGCTGTGGTTGGATTAGATGTAGCTACTGGCTGTGGGTGGATTAGATACTGGCTGTGGGTGGATTAGATACTGGCTGTGGGTGGATTAGATGTAGCTACTGGCTGTGGGTGGATTAGATGTAGCTACTGGCTGTGGGTGGATTAGATGTAGCTACTGGCTGTGAGTGGATTAGATGTAGCTAGTGGCTGTGGGTGGATTAGATGTAGCTAGTGGCTATGGGTGGATTAGATACTGGCTGTGGGTGGATTAGATGTAGCTAGTGGCTGTGGGTGGATTAGATGTAGCTAATGGCTGTGGGTGGATTAGATACTGGCTGTAGGTGGATTAGATACTGGCTGTGGGTGGATTAGGTTCTGGCTGTGGGTGGATTAGATGTAGCTAGTGGCTGTGGGTGGATTAGATACTGTCTGTGGGTGGATTAGATACTGGCTGTGGGTGGATTAGATACTGGCTGTGGGTGGATTATATGTAGCTACTGGCTGTGGGTGGATTACATGTAGCTAGTGGCTGTGGGTAGATTAGATGTAGCTACTGGCTGTGGGTGGATTAGATGTAGCTACTGGCTGTGGGTGGATTAGATGTAGTTACTGGCTGTGAGTGGATTAGATGTAGCTAGTGGCTGTGGGTGGATTAGATGTAGCTACTGGCTGTGGGTGGATTAGATACTGGCTCTGGGTGGATTAGATGTAGCTACTGGCTGTGGGTGGATTAGATGTAGCTACTGGCTGTGGGTGGATTACATGTAGCTAGTGGCTGTGGGTGGATTAGATGTAGCTACTGGCTGTGGGTGGATTAGATGTAGCTACTGGCTGTGGGTGGATTAGATGTAGCTACTGGCTGTGAGTGGATTAGATGTAGCTAGTGGCTGTGGGTGGATTAGATGTAGCTAGTGGCTATGGGTGGATTAGATACTGGCTGTTGGTGGATTAGATGTAGCTAGTGGCTGTGGGTGGATTAGATACTGGCTGTGGGTGGATTAGATACTGGCTGTGGGTGGATTAGATGTAGCTACTGGCTGTGGGTGGATTAGATGTAGCTACTGGCTGTGGGTGGATTAGATACTGGCTGTGGGTGGATTAGATACTGGCTGTAGGTGGATTAGATACTGGCTGCAGGTGGATTAGATGTAGCTACTGGCTGTGGGTGGATTAGATGTAGCTATTGGCTGTGGGTGGATTAGATGTAGCTACTGGCTGTGGGGTGGATCAGATATATCTACTGGCTGTGGGTGGATTAGATGTAGCTAATGGCTGTGGGTGGATAAGATAAAACTACTGGCTGTGGGGTGGATAAGGCATAGCTAGTGGCTGTGGGTGGATTGGATGTAGCTAATGGCTGTGGGTGGATTAGATACTGGCTGTGGGTGGATTAGATGTAGCTACTTGCTGTGGGTGGATTAGATACTGGCTGTGGAAGGATTAGATACTGGCTGTGGGTGGATTAGATACTGGCTGTGGGTGGATTATATGTAGCTACTGGCTGTGGGTGGATTACATGTAGCTAGTGGCTGTGGGTAGATTAGATGTAGCTACTGGCTGTGGGTGGATTAGATGTAGCTACTGGCTGTGGGTGGATTAGATGTAGCTACTGGCTGTGAGTGGATTAGATGTAGCTAGTGGCTGTGGGTGGATTAGATGTAGCTACTGGCTGTGGGTGGATTAGATACTGGCTGTGGGTGGATTAGATGTAGCTACTGGCTGTGGGTGGATTAGATGTAGCTACTGGCTGTGGGTGGATTACATGTAGCTAGTGGCTGTGGGTGGATTAGATGTAGCTACTGGCTGTGGGTGGATTAGATGTAGCTACTGGCTGTGGGTGGATTAGATGTAGCTACTGGCTGTGAGTGGATTAGATGTAGCTAGTGGCTGTGGGTGGATTAGATGTAGCTAGTGGCTATGGGTGGATTAGATACTGGCTGTTGGTGGATTAGATGTAGCTAGTGGCTGTGGGTGGATTAGATACTGGCTGTGGGTGGATTAGATACTGGCTGTGGGTGGATTAGATGTAGCTACTGGCTGTGGGTGGATTAGATGTAGCTACTGGCTGTGGGTGGATTAGATACTGGCTGTGGGTGGATTAGATGTAGCTACTGGCTGTGGGTGGATTAGATGTAGCTACTGGCTGTGGGTGGATTAGATACTGGCTGTGGGTGGATTAGATACTGGCTGTAGGTGGATTAGATACTGGCTGTTGGTGGATTAGATGTAGCTACTGGCTGTGGGTGGATTAGATGTAGCTATTGGCTGTGGGTGGATTAGATGTAGCTACTGGCTGTGGGGTGGATCAGATATATCTACTGGCTGTGAGTGGATTAGATGTAGCTAATGGCTGTGGGTGGATAAGATAAAACTACTGGCTGTGGGGTGGATAAGGCATAGCTAGTGGCTGTGGGTAGATTGGATGTAGCTAATGGCTGTGGGTGGATTAGATACTGGCTGTGGGTGGATTAGATGTAGCTACTGGCTGTGGGTGGATTAGATACTGGCTGTGGGTGGATTAGATACTGGCTGTGGGTGGATTATATGTAGCTACTGGCTGTGGGTGGATTACATGTAGCTAGTGGCTGTGGGTAGATTAGATGTAGCTACTGGCTGTGGGTGGATTAGATGTAGCTACTGGCTGTGGGTGGATTAGATGTAGCTACTGGCTGTGAGTGGATTAGATGTAGCTAGTGGCTGTGGGTGGATTAGATGTAGCTACTGGCTGTGGGTGGATTAGATACTGGCTGTGGGTGGATTAGATGTAGCTACTGGCTGTGGGTGGATTAGATGTAGCTACTGGCTGTGGGTGGATTACATGTAGCTAGTGGCTGTGGGTGGATTAGATGTAGCTACTGGCTGTGGGTGGATTAGATGTAGCTACTGGCTGTGGGTGGATTAGATGTAGCTACTGGCTGTGAGTGGATTAGATGTAGCTAGTGGCTGTGGGTGGATTAGATGTAGCTAGTGGCTATGGGTGGATTAGATACTGGCTGTGGGTGGATTAGATGTAGCTAGTGGCTGTGGGTGGATTAGATACTGGCTGTAGGTGGATTAGATACTGGCTGTTGGTGGATTAGATGTAGCTAGTGGCTGTGGGTGGATTAGATACTGGCTGTGGGTGGATTAGATACTGGCTGTGGGTGGATTAGATGTAGCTACTGGCTGTGGTTGGATTAGATGTAGCTACTGGCTGTGGGTGGATTAGATACTGGCTGTGGGTGGATTAGATGTAGCTACTGGCTGTGGGTGGATTAGATGTAGCTACTGGCTGTGGGTGGATTAGATACTGGCTGTGGGTGGATTAGATACTGGCTGTAGGTGGATTAGATACTGGCTGTTGGTGGATTAGATGTAGCTACTGGCTGTGGGTGGATTAGATGTAGCTATTGCCTGTGGGTGGATTAGATGTAGCTACTGGCTGTGGGGTGGATCAGATATATCTACTGGCTGTGGGTGGATTAGATGTAGCTAATGGCTGTGGGTGGATAAGATAAAACTACTGGCTGTGGGTGGATAAGGCATAGCTAGTAGCTGTGGGTAGATTGGATGTAGCTAATGGCTGTGGGTGGATTAGATACTGGCTGTGGGTGGATTAGATGTAGCTACTGGCTGTGGGTGGATTAGATACTGGCTGTGGGTGGATTAGATACTGGCTGTAGGTGGATTAGATACTGGCTGTTGGTGGATTAGATGTAGCTAGTGGCTGTGGGTGGATTAGATGTAGCTATTGGCTGTGGGTGGATTAGATGTAGCTACTTGCTGTGGGGTGGATCAGATATATCTACTGGCTGTGAGTGGATTAGATGTAGCTAATGGCTGTGGGTGGATAAGATAAAACTACTGGCTGTGGGGTGGATAAGGCATAGCTAATGGCTGTGGGTGGATTAGATACTGGCTGTGGGTGGATTAGATGTAGCTACTGGCTGTGGGTGGATTAGATACTGGCTGTGGGTGGATTAGATACTGGCTGTAGGTGGATTAGATGTAGCTACTGGCTGTGGGTGGATTAGATACTGGCTGTGGGTGGATTAGATACTGGCTGTAGGTGGATTAGATACTGGCTGCAGGTGGATTAGATGTAGCTACTGGCTGTGGGTGGATTAGATGTAGCTAATGGCTGTGGGTGGATAAGATAAAACTACTGGCTGTGGGGTGGATAAGGCATAGCTAGTGGCTGTGGGTGGATTGGATGTAGCTAATGGCTGTGGGTGGATTAGATACTGGCTGTGGGTGGATTAGATGTAGCTACTTGCTGTGGGTGGATTAGATACTGGCTGTGGGTGGATTAGATACTGGCTGTGGGTGGATTATATGTAGCTACTGGCTGTGGGTGGATTACATGTAGCTAGTGGCTGTGGGTAGATTAGATGTAGCTACTGGCTGTGGGTGGATTAGATGTAGCTACTGGCTGTGGGTGGATTAGATGTAGCTACTGGCTGTGAGTGGATTAGATGTAGCTAGTGGCTGTGGGTGGATTAGATGTAGCTACTGGCTGTGGGTGGATTAGATACTGGCTGTGGGTGGATTAGATGTAGCTACTGGCTGTGGGTGGATTAGATGTAGCTACTGGCTGTGGGTGGATTACATGTAGCTAGTGGCTGTGGGTGGATTAGATGTAACTACTGGCTGTGGGTGGATTAGATGTAGCTACTGGTGTGGGTGGATTAGATGTAGCTACTGGCTGTGAGTGGATTAGATGTAGCTAGTGGCTGTGGGTGGATTAGATGTAGCTAGTGGCTATGGGTGGATTAGATACTGGCTGTGGGTGGATTAGATGTAGCTAGTGGCTGTGGGTGGATTAGATACTGGCTGTAGGTGGATTAGATACTGGCTGTTGGTGGATTAGATGTAGCTAGTGGCTGTGGGTGGATTAGATACTGGCTGTGGGTGGATTAGATACTGGCTGTGGGTGGATTAGATGTAGCTACTGGCTGTGGGTGGATTAGATGTAGCTACTGGCTGTGGGTGGATTAGATACTGGCTGTGGGTGGATTAGATGTAGCTACTGGCTGTGGGTGGATTAGATGTAGCTACTGGCTGTGGGTGGATTAGATACTGGCTGTGGGTGGATTAGATACTGGCTGTAGGTGGATTAGATACTGGCTGTTGGTGGATTAGATGTAGCTATTGCCTGTGGGTGGATTAGATGTAGCTACTGGCTGTGGGGTGGATCAGATATATCTACTGGCTGTGGGTGGATTAGATGTAGCTAATGGCTGTGGGTGGATAAGATAAAACTACTGGCTGTGGGGTGGATAAGGCATAGCTAGTAGCTGTGGGTAGATTGGATGTAGCTAATGGCTGTGGGTGGATTAGATACTGGCTGTGGGTGGATTAGATGTAGCTACTGGCTGTGGGTGGATTAGATACTGGCTGTGGGTGGATTAGATACTGGCTGTAGGTGGATTATATGTAGCTACTGGCTGTGGGTGGATTACATGTAGCTAGTGGCTGTGGGTGGATTAGATGTAGCTACTGGCTGTGGGTGGATTAGATGTAGCTACTGGCTGTGGGTGGATTACATGTAGCTAGTGGCTGTGGGTGGATTAGATGTAGCTACTGGCTGTTGGTGGATTAGATGTAGCTACTGCTTGTGGGTGGATTAGATGTAGCTACTGGCTGTGAGTGGATTAGATGTAGCTAGTGGCTGTGGGTGGATTAGATGTAGCTAGTGGCTATGGGTGGATTAGATACTGGCTGTGGGTGGATTAGATGTAGCTAGTGGCTGTGGGTGGATTAGATGTAGCTACTGGCTGTGGGTGGATTAGATACTGGCTGTGGGTGGATGAGATACTGGCTGTGGGTGGATTAGGTTCTGGCTGTGGGTGGATTAGATGTAGCTAGTGGCTGTGGGTGGATTAGATACTGGCTGTAGGTGGATTAGATACTGGCTGTTGGTGGATTAGATGTAGCTAGTGGCTGTGGGTGGATTAGATACTGGCTGTGGGTGGATTATATACTGGCTGTGGGTGGATTAGATGTAGCTACTGGCTGTGGGTGGATTAGATGTAGCTACTGGCTGTGGGTGGATTAGATACTGGCTGTGGGTGGATTAGATGTAGCTACTGGCTGTGGGTGGATTAGATACTGGCTGTGGGTGGATTAGATACTGGCTGTAGGTGGATTAGATACTGGCTGTAGGTGGATTAGATACTGGCTGTTGGTGGATTAGATGTAGCTACTGGCTGTGGGTGGATTAGATGTAGCTATTGGCTGTGGGTGGATTAGATACTGGCTGTGGGAGGATTAGATACTGGCTGTTGGTGGATTAGATGTATCTAGTGGCTGTGGGTGGATTAAATACTGGCTGTTGGTGGATTAGATACTGGCTGTGGGTGGATAAGATGTAGCTAGTGGCTTTGGGTGGATAAGATGTAGCTACTGTCTGTAGGTGGATTAGATACTGGCTGTGGGTGGATTAGATACTGGCTGTTGGTGGATTAGATGTAGCTACTGGCTGTTGGTGGATTAGATACTGCCTGTTGGTGGATTAGATGTAGCTACTGGCTGTGCGTGGATTAGATACCGGCTGTGGGTGGATAAGATGTAGCTACTGGCTGTGGGTGGATTGGATACTGGCTGTTGGTGGATTAGATACTGTCTGTGGGTGGATTAGATGTAGCTACTGGCTGTGGGTGGATTACATGTAGCTAGTGGCTGTGGGTGGATTAGATGTAGCTACTAGCTGTGGGTGGATTAGATGTAGCTACTGGATGTGGGTGGATTACATGTAGCTAGTGGCTGTGGGTGGATTAGATGTAGCTACTGGCTGTGGGTGGATTAGATGTAGCTACTGGCTGTGGGTGGATTAGATGTAGCTAATGGCTGTGGGTGGATTAGATACTGGCTGTGGGTGGATTAGATGTAGCTACTGGCTGTGGGTGGATTAGACACTGGCTGTGGGTGGATTAGATACTGGCTGTGGGTGGATTATATGTAGCTACTGGCTGTGGGTGGATTAGATGTAGCTACTGGCTGTGGGTTGATTAGATGTAGCTAGTGGCTGTGGGAGGATTAGATGTAGCTACTGGCTGTGGGAGGATTAGATGAAGCTAGTGACTGTGGGTGGATTAGATGTAGCTGCTGGCTGTGGGTGGATTAGATGTAGCTACTGGCTGTTGGTGGATTAGATACTGGCTGTGGGTGGATTAGATGTAGCTACTGGCTGTGGGTGGATTAGATACTGGCTGTTGGTGGATTAGATACTGGCTGTGGGTGGATTAGATGTAGCTACTGGCTGTGGGTGGATTAGATGTAGCTACTGGCTGTTGGTGGATTAGATACTGGCTGTGGGTGGATTAGATGTAGCTACTGGCTGTGGGTGGATTAGATACTGGCTGTGGGTGGATTAGATACTGGCTGTGGGTGGATTAGATGTAGCTACTGGCTGTGGGTGGATTAGATACTGGCTGTGGGTGGATTAGATACTGGCTATGGGTGGATTAGATACTGGCTGTGGGTGGATTAGATACTGGCTGTGGGTGGATTAGATGCTGGCTGTGGGTGGATTAGATGTAGCTACTGGCTGTTGGTGGATTAGATGTAGCTAGTGGCTGTGGGTGGATTAGAAACTGGCTGTTGGTGGATTAGATGTAGCTAGTAGCTGTGGGTGGATTAGATACTGGCTGTGGGTGGATTAGATACTGGCTGTGGGTGGATTAGATGTAGCTACTGGCTGTGGGTGGATTAGATGTAGCTACTGGCTGTGGGGTGGATCAGATATATGTACTGGTTGTGGGTGGATTAGATGTAGCTAATGGCTGTGGGTGGATAAGATAAAACTACTGGCTGTGGGGTGGATAAGGCATAGCTAGTGGCTGTGGGTGGATTAGATGTAGCTAATGGCTTTGGGTGGATTAGATGTAGCTACTGGCTGTGGGTGGATTAGATGTAGCTAATGGCTGTGGGTGGATTAGATACTGGCTGTGGATGGATTAGATGTAGCTAATGGCTTTGGGTGGATTAGATACTGGCTGTGGGTGGATTAGATGTAGCTAGTGGCTGTGGGTGGATTAGATACTTGCTGTGGATGGATTAGATGTAGCTAGTGGCTGTGGGTGGATTAGATGTAGCTAGTGGCTGTGGGTGGATTAGACACTGGCTGTGGATGGATTAGATGTAGCTACTGGCTGTGGGTGGATTAGATGTAGCTACTGGCTGTGGGTGGATTAGATACTGGCTGTGGGTGGATTAGATGTAGCTAGTGGCTGTGGGAGGATTAGATGTAGCTACTGGCTGTGGGTTGATTAGATGAAGCTAGTGGCTGTGGGTGGATTAGATGTAGCTACTGGCTGTGGGTGGATTAGATGTAGCTACTGGCTGTTGGTGGATTAGATACTGGCTGTTGGTGGATTAGATGTAGCTAGTGGCTGTGGGTGGATTAGATTTTGGCTGTGGGTGGATTAGATACTGGCTGTTGGTGGATTAGATATTGCCTGTTGGTGGATTAGATGTAGCTACTGGCTGTTGGTGGTTTAGATACCGGCTGTGGTTGGATTAGATGTAGCTACTGGCTGTGGGTGGATTAGATACTGGCTGTGGGTGGATTAGATACTGGCTGTGGGTGGATTAGATGTAGCTACTGGCTGTGGGTGGATTAGATGTAGCTACTGGCTGTGGGTGGATTAGATGTAGCTACTGGCTGTGAGTGGATTAGATGTAGCTAGTGGCTGTGGGTGGATTAGATGTAGCTAGTGGCTATGGGTGGATTAGATACTGGCTGTGGGTGGATTAGATGTAGCTAGTGGCTGTGGGTGGATTAGATGTAGCTAATGGCTGTGGGTGGATTAGATACTGGCTGTAGGTGGATTAGATACTGGCTGTGGGTGGATTAGGTTCTGGCTGTGGGTGGATTAGATGTAGCTAGTGGCTGTGGGTGGATTAGATACTGGCTGTGGGTGGATTAGATACTGGCTGTGGGTGGATTAGATACTGGCTGTGGGTGGATTATATGTAGCTACTGGCTGTGGGTGGATTACATGTAGCTAGTGGCTGTGGGTAGATTAGATGTAGCTACTGGCTGTGGGTGGATTAGATGTAGCTACTGGCTGTGGGTGGATTAGATGTAGTTACTGGCTGTGAGTGGATTAGATGTAGCTAGTGGCTGTGGGTGGATTAGATGTAGCTACTGGCTGTGGGTGGATTAGATACTGGCTCTGGGTGGATTAGATGTAGCTACTGGCTGTGGGTGGATTAGATGTAGCTACTGGCTGTGGGTGGATTACATGTAGCTAGTGGCTGTGGGTGGATTAGATGTAGCTACTGGCTGTGGGTGGATTAGATGTAGCTACTGGCTGTGGGTGGATTAGATGTAGCTACTGGCTGTGAGTGGATTAGATGTAGCTAGTGGCTGTGGGTGGATTAGATGTAGCTAGTGGCTATGGGTGGATTAGATACTGGCTGTTGGTGGATTAGATGTAGCTAGTGGCTGTGGGTGGATTAGATACTGGCTGTGGGTGGATTAGATACTGGCTGTGGGTGGATTAGATGTAGCTACTGGCTGTGGGTGGATTAGATGTAGCTACTGGCTGTGGGTGGATTAGATACTGGCTGTGGGTGGATTAGATACTGGCTGTAGGTGGATTAGATACTGGCTGCAGGTGGATTAGATGTAGCTACTGGCTGTGGGTGGATTAGATGTAGCTATTGGCTGTGGGTGGATTAGATGTAGCTACTGGCTGTGGGGTGGATCAGATATATCTACTGGCTGTGGGTGGATTAGATGTAGCTAATGGCTGTGGGTGGATAAGATAAAACTACTGGCTGTGGGGTGGATAAGGCATAGCTAGTGGCTGTGGGTGGATTGGATGTAGCTAATGGCTGTGGGTGGATTAGATACTGGCTGTGGGTGGATTAGATGTAGCTACTTGCTGTGGGTGGATTAGATACTGGCTGTGGAAGGATTAGATACTGGCTGTGGGTGGATTAGATACTGGCTGTGGGTGGATTATATGTAGCTACTGGCTGTGGGTGGATTACATGTAGCTAGTGGCTGTGGGTAGATTAGATGTAGCTACTGGCTGTGGGTGGATTAGATGTAGCTACTGGCTGTGGGTGGATTAGATGTAGCTACTGGCTGTGAGTGGATTAGATGTAGCTAGTGGCTGTGGGTGGATTAGATACTGGCTGTGGGTGGATTAGATGTAGCTACTGGCTGTGGGTGGATTAGATGTAGCTACTGGCTGTGAGTGGATTAGATGTAGCTACTGGCTGTGGGTGGATTACATGTAGCTAGTGGCTGTGGGTGGATTAGATGTAGCTACTGGCTGTGGGTGGATTAGATGTAGCTACTGGCTGTGGGTGGATTAGATGTAGCTACTGGCTGTGAGTGGATTAGATGTAGCTAGTGGCTGTGGGTGGATTAGATGTAGCTAGTGGCTATGGGTGGATTAGATACTGGCTGTTGGTGGATTAGATGTAGCTAGTGGCTGTGGGTGGATTAGATACTGGCTGTGGGTGGATTAGATACTGGCTGTGGGTGGATTAGATGTAGCTACTGGCTGTGGGTGGATTAGATGTAGCTACTGGCTGTGGGTGGATTAGATACTGGCTGTGGGTGGATTAGATGTAGCTACTGGCTGTGGGTGGATTAGATGTAGCTACTGGCTGTGGGTGGATTAGATACTGGCTGTGGGTGGATTAGATACTGGCTGTAGGTGGATTAGATACTGGCTGTTGGTGGATTAGATGTAGCTACTGGCTGTGGGTGGATTAGATGTAGCTATTGGCTGTGGGTGGATTAGATGTAGCTACTGGCTGTGGGGTGGATCAGATATATCTACTGGCTGTGAGTGGATTAGATGTAGCTAATGGCTGTGGGTGGATAAGATAAAACTACTGGCTGTGGGGTGGATAAGGCATAGCTAGTGGCTGTGGGTAGATTGGATGTAGCTAATGGCTGTGGGTGGATTAGATACTGGCTGTGGGTGGATTAGATACTGGCTGTGGGTGGATTATATGTAGCTACTGGCTGTGGGTGGATTACATGTAGCTAGTGGCTGTGGGTAGATTAGATGTAGCTACTGGCTGTGGGTGGATTAGATGTAGCTACTGGCTGTGGGTGGATTAGATGTAGCTACTGGCTGTGAGTGGATTAGATGTAGCTAGTGGCTGTGGGTGGATTAGATGTAGCTACTGGCTGTGGGTGGATTAGATACTGGCTGTGGGTGGATTAGATGTAGCTACTGGCTGTGGGTGGATTAGATGTAGCTACTGGCTGTGGGTGGATTACATGTAGCTAGTGGCTGTGGGTGGATTAGATGTAGCTACTGGCTGTGGGTGGATTAGATGTAGCTACTGGCTGTGGGTGGATTAGATGTAGCTACTGGCTGTGAGTGGATTAGATGTAGCTAGTGGCTGTGGGTGGATTAGATGTAGCTAGTGGCTATGGGTGGATTAGATACTGGCTGTGGGTGGATTAGATGTAGCTAGTGGCTGTGGGTGGATTAGATACTGGCTGTAGGTGGATTAGATACTGGCTGTTGGTGGATTAGATGTAGCTAGTGGCTGTGGGTGGATTAGATACTGGCTGTGGGTGGATTAGATACTGGCTGTGGGTGGATTAGATGTAGCTACTGGCTGTGGGTGGATTAGATGTAGCTACTGGCTGTGGGTGGATTACATGTAGCTAGTGGCTGTGGGTGGATTAGATGTAACTACTGGCTGTGGGTGGATTAGATGTAGCTACTGGTGTGGGTGGATTAGATGTAGCTACTGGCTGTGAGTGGATTAGATGTAGCTAGTGGCTGTGGGTGGATTAGATGTAGCTAGTGGCTATGGGTGGATTAGATACTGGCTGTGGGTGGATTAGATGTAGCTAGTGGCTGTGGGTGGATTAGATACTGGCTGTAGGTGGATTAGATACTGGCTGTTGGTGGATTAGATGTAGCTAGTGGCTGTGGGTGGATTAGATACTGGCTGTGGGTGGATTAGATACTGGCTGTGGGTGGATTAGATGTAGCTACTGGCTGTGGGTGGATTAGATGTAGCTACTGGCTGTGGGTGGATTAGATACTGGCTGTGGGTGGATTAGATGTAGCTACTGGCTGTGGGTGGATTAGATGTAGCTACTGGCTGTGGGTGGATTAGATACTGGCTGTGGGTGGATTAGATACTGGCTGTAGGTGGATTAGATACTGGCTGTTGGTGGATTAGATGTAGCTATTGCCTGTGGGTGGATTAGATGTAGCTACTGGCTGTGGGGTGGATCAGATATATCTACTGGCTGTGGGTGGATTAGATGTAGCTAATGGCTGTGGGTGGATAAGATAAAACTACTGGCTGTGGGGTGGATAAGGCATAGCTAGTAGCTGTGGGTAGATTGGATGTAGCTAATGGCTGTGGGTGGATTAGATACTGGCTGTGGGTGGATTAGATGTAGCTACTGGCTGTGGGTGGATTAGATACTGGCTGTGGGTGGATTAGATACTGGCTGTAGGTGGATTATATGTAGCTACTGGCTGTGGGTGGATTACATGTAGCTAGTGGCTGTGGGTGGATTAGATGTAGCTACTGGCTGTGGGTGGATTAGATGTAGCTACTGGCTGTGGGTGGATTACATGTAGCTAGTGGCTGTGGGTGGATTAGATGTAGCTACTGGCTGTTGGTGGATTAGATGTAGCTACTGCTTGTGGGTGGATTAGATGTAGCTACTGGCTGTGAGTGGATTAGATGTAGCTAGTGGCTGTGGGTGGATTAGATGTAGCTAGTGGCTATGGGTGGATTAGATACTGGCTGTGGGTGGATTAGATGTAGCTAGTGGCTGTGGGTGGATTAGATGTAGCTACTGGCTGTGGGTGGATTAGATACTGGCTGTGGGTGGATGAGATACTGGCTGTGGGTGGATTAGGTTCTGGCTGTGGGTGGATTAGATGTAGCTAGTGGCTGTGGGTGGATTAGATACTGGCTGTAGGTGGATTAGATACTGGCTGTTGGTGGAATAGATGTAGCTAGTGGCTGTGGGTGGATTAGATACTGGCTGTGGGTGGATTATATACTGGCTGTGGGTGGATTAGATGTAGCTACTGGCTGTGGGTGGATTAGATGTAGCTACTGGCTGTGGGTGGATTAGATACTGGCTGTGGGTGGATTAGATGTAGCTACTGGCTGTGGGTGGATTAGATACTGGCTGTGGGTGGATTAGATACTGGCTGTAGGTGGATTAGATACTGGCTGTAGGTGGATTAGATACTGGCTGTTGGTGGATTAGATGTAGCTACTGGCTGTGGGTGGATTAGATGTAGCTATTGGCTGTGGGTGGATTAGATACTGGCTGTGGGAGGATTAGATACTGGCTGTTGGTGGATTAGATGTAGCTAGTGGCTGTGGGTGGATTAAATACTGGCTGTTGGTGGATTAGATACTGGCTGTGGGTGGATAAGATGTAGCTAGTGGCTTTGGGTGGATAAGATGTAGCTACTGTCTGTAGGTGGATTAGATACTGGCTGTGGGTGGATTAGATACTGGCTGTTGGTGGATTAGATGTAGCTACTGGCTGTTGGTGGATTAGATACTGCCTGTTGGTGGATTAGATGTAGCTACTGGCTGTGCGTGGATTAGATACCGGCTGTGGGTGGATAAGATGTAGCTACTGGCTGTGGGTGGATTGGATACTGGCTGTTGGTGGATTAGATACTGTCTGTGGGTGGATTAGATGTAGCTACTGGCTGTGGGTGGATTACATGTAGCTAGTGGCTGTGGGTGGATTAGATGTAGCTACTAGCTGTGGGTGGATTAGATGTAGCTACTGGATGTGGGTGGATTACATGTAGCTAGTGGCTGTGGGTGGATTAGATGTAGCTACTGGCTGTGGGTGGATTAGATGTAGCTACTGGCTGTGGGTGGATTAGATGTAGCTAATGGCTGTGGGTGGATTAGATACTGGCTGTGGGTGGATTAGATGTAGCTACTGGCTGTGGGTGGATTAGACACTGGCTGTGGGTGGATTAGATACTGGCTGTGGGTGGATTATATGTAGCTACTGGCTGTGGGTGGATTAGATGTAGCTACTGGCTGTGGGTTGATTAGATGTAGCTAGTGGCTGTGGGAGGATTAGATGTAGCTACTGGCTGTGGGAGGATTAGATGAAGCTAGTGACTGTGGGTGGATTAGATGTAGCTGCTGGCTGTGGGTGGATTAGATGTAGCTACTGGCTGTTGGTGGATTAGATACTGGCTGTGGGTGGATTAGATGTAGCTACTGGCTGTGGGTGGATTAGATACTGGCTGTTGGTGGATTAGATACTGGCTGTGGGTGGATTAGATGTAGCTACTGGCTGTGGGTGGATTAGATGTAGCTACTGGCTGTTGGTGGATTAGATACTGGCTGTGGGTGGATTAGATGTAGCTACTGGCTGTGGGTGGATTAGATACTGGCTGTGAGTGGATTAGATACTGGCTGTGGGTGGATTAGATGTAGCTACTGGCTGTGGGTGGATTAGATACTGGCTGTGGGTGGATTAGATACTGGCTATGGGTGGATTAGATACTGGCTGTGGGTGGATTAGATACTGGCTGTGGGTGGATTAGATGCTGGCTGTGGGTGGATTAGATGTAGCTACTGGCTGTTGGTGGATTAGATGTAGCTAGTGGCTGTGGGTGGATTAGAAACTGGCTGTTGGTGGATTAGATGTAGCTAGTAGCTGTGGGTGGATTAGATACTGGCTGTGGGTGGATTAGATACTGGCTGTGGGTGGATTAGATGTAGCTACTGGCTGTGGGTGGATTAGATGTAGCTACTGGCTGTGGGGTGGATCAGATATATGTACTGGTTGTGGGTGGATTAGATGTAGCTAATGGCTGTGGGTGGATAAGATAAAACTACTGGCTGTGGGGTGGATAAGGCATAGCTAGTGGCTGTGGGTGGATTAGATGTAGCTAATGGCTTTGGGTGGAATAGATACTGGCTGTGGTTGAATTAGATACTGGCTGTGGGTGGATTAGATACTGGCTGTGGGTGGTTTAGATGTAGCTACTGGCTGTGGGTGGATTAGATGTAGCTACTGGCTGTGGGTGGATTAGATACTGGCTGTGGGTGGATTAGATACTGGCTGTGGGTGGATTAGATACTGGCTGTGGGTGGATTAGATACTGGCTGTGGGTGGATTAGATGTAGCTACTGGCTGTGGGTGGATTAGATGTAGCTACTGGCTGTGGGTGGATTAGATACTGGCTGTGGGTGGATTAGATGTAGCTACTGGCTGTGGGTGGATTAGATACTGGCTGTGGGTGGATTAGATGCTGGCTGTGGGTGGATTAGATGTAGCTACTGGCTGTGGGTGGATTAGATGTAGCTAGTGGCTGTGGGTGGATTAGAAACTGGCTGTTGGTGGATTAGAATTAGCTACTGGCTGTGGATGGATTAGATACTGGCTGTAGGTGGATTAGATACTGGCTGTTGGTGGATTAGATGTAGCTACTGGCTGTGGGTGGATTAGATGTAGCTACTGGCTGTGGGGTGGATCAGATATATGTACTGGTTGTGGGTGGATTAGATGTAGCTAATGGCTGTGGGTGGATAAGATAAAACTACTGGCTGTGGGGTGGATAAGGCATAGCTAGTGGCTGTGGGTGGATTAGATGTAGCTAATGGCTTTGGGTGGAATAGATACTGGCTGTGGTTGAATTAGATACTGGCTGTGGGTGGATTAGATACTGGCTGTGGGTGGTTTAGATGTAGCTACTGGCTGTGGGTGGATTAGATGTAGCTACTGGCTGTGGGTGGATTAGATACTGGCTGTGGGTGGATTAGATACTGGCTGTGGGTGGATTAGATACTGGCTGTGGGTGGATTAGATACTGGCTGTGGGTGGATTAGATGTAGCTACTGGCTGTGGGTGGATTAGATGTAGCTACTGGCTGTGGGTGGATTAGATACTGGCTGTGGGTGGATTAGATGTAGCTACTGGCTGTGGGTGGATTAGATACTGGCTGTGGGTGGATTAGATGCTGGCTGTGGGTGGATTAGATGTAGCTACTGGCTGTGGGTGGATTAGATGTAGCTAGTGGCTGTGGGTGGATTAGAAACTGGCTGTTGGTGGATTAGAATTAGCTACTGGCTGTGGGTGGATTAGATACTGGCTGTGGGTGGATTAGATACTGGCTATGGGTGGATTAGATGTAGCTGCTGGCTGTGGGTGGATTAGATGTAGCTACTGGCTGTGGGTGGATTAGATACTGGCTGTGGGTCGATTAGATGTAGCTACTGGCTGTGGGTGGATTAGATACTGGCTGTGGGTGGATTAGATACTGGCTGTAGGTGGATTAGATACTGGCTTTTTTGTGGATTAGATGTAGCTACTGGCTGTGGGTGGATTAGATGTAGCTACTGGCTGTGGGTGGATGAGAAACTGGCTGTTGGTGGATTAGATGTAGCTACTGTCTGTGGGTGGATTAGATACTGGTTGTGGGTGGATTAGATACTGGCTGTGGGTGGATTAGATGTAGCTACTGGCTGAGGGGGGATTTGATGTAGCTACTGGCTGTGGGTGGATTAGATACTGGCTGTGGGTGGATTAGATGTAGCTACTGGCTGTGGGTGGATTAGATACTGACTGTGGGTGGATTAGATACTGGCTGTGGGTGGATTAGATGTAGCTACTGGCTGTGGGTGGATTAGATGTAGCTAATGGCTGTGGGTGGATAAGATAAAACTACTGGCTGTGGGGTGGATAAGGCATAGCTAGTGGCTGTGGGTGGATTAGATGTAGCTAATGGCTTTGGGTGGAATAGATACTGGCTGTGGTTGAATTAGATACTGGCTGTGGGTGGATTAGATACTGGCTGTGGGTGGTTTAGATGTAGCTACTGGCTGTGGGTGGATTAGATGTAGCTACTGGCTGTGGGTGGATTAGATACTGGCTGTGGGTGGATTAGATACTGGCTGTGGGTGGATTAGATACTGGCTGTGGGTGGATTAGATACTGGCTGTGGGTGGATTAGATGTAGCTACTGGCTGTGGGTGGATTAGATGTAGCTACTGGCTGTGGGTGGATTAGATACTGGCTGTGGGTGGATTAGATGTAGCTACTGGCTGTGGGTGGATTAGATACTGGCTGTGGGTGGATTAGATGCTGGCTGTGGGTGGATTAGATGTAGCTACTGGCTGTGGGTGGATTAGATGTAGCTAGTGGCTGTGGGTGGATTAGAAACTGGCTGTTGGTGGATTAGAATTAGCTACTGGCTGTGGGTGGATTAGATACTGGCTGTGGGTGGATTAGATACTGGCTATGGGTGGATTAGATGTAGCTGCTGGCTGTGGGTGGATTAGATGTAGCTACTGGCTGTGGGTGGATTAGATACTGGCTGTGGGTCGATTAGATGTAGCTACTGGCTGTGGGTGGATTAGATACTGGCTGTGGGTGGATTAGATACTGGCTGTAGGTGGATTAGATACTGGCTTTTTTGTGGATTAGATGTAGCTACTGGCTGTGGGTGGATTAGATGTAGCTACTGGCTGTGGGTGGATGAGAAACTGGCTGTTGGTGGATTAGATGTAGCTACTGTCTGTGGGTGGATTAGATACTGGTTGTGGGTGGATTAGATACTGGCTGAGGGTGGATTAGATGTAGCTACTGGCTGAGGGGGGATTTGATGTAGCTACTGGCTGTGGGTGGATTAGATACTGGCTGTGGGTGGATTAGATGTAGCTACTGGCTGTGGGTGGATTAGATACTGACTGTGGGTGGATTAGATACTGGCTGTGGGTGGATTAGATGTAGCTACTGGCTGTGGGTGGATTAGATGTAGCTACTGGCTGTGGGTGGATTAGATACTGGCTGTGGGTGAATTAGATGTAGCTACTGGCTGTGGGTGGATTAGATACTGGCTGTGGGTGGATTAGATACTGGCTGTAGGTGGATTAGATACTGGGTTTTGGTGGATTAGATGTAGCTACTGG
>NW_026731935.1:420000-487500 GCF_028476545.2 Physella acuta | reverse complement strand
CAGCTCAGCAGACTGGTGATCTCATCTAGATAGTAGTCTCCCATTTTGTTATTGAATATAGTCATCTCTAAATTGCGCATTTCATTACATTGAAAGATCTATATTGTGGCATTGTCATCGAAGGAGAAAGTAACAGGAAAGTTTGAGCGAAATCGCTGCATTAGAAGTAGTCAAAATTGAGTTACAAGATTTTATACAAAGCCACCAACAAACCAGTTGTCATTGCGAGCTAAATAAAAGATTGTAAAAAGCGCCTTTGTTGAATGTAAACAGACGTTACCGCCGACATCAGTTAAGGGATACCTTTATGACGTCCACAAAAATGTTGAATTTTAGTCCCCCCCCCTTCCTCCGTCCACACGCGTCCATTTTCGCGTCCCTCCCCCCCCCCCCCCCCCATGTAGACGTCCACAAAAATGTAGAAGACCTCTGAAAATATGCAGCTAGATTACTTATGTCCTCAGAATTAGATGTTATGTCCCAAATAAACATATGTGTCTTGTACTCGAGGGATAGACGTGTTTAGTCCACAAGTTTTGTGTCTCGCTACTAACCTTGTGTTTACTCACTACGTTTACCCCAGGTCTACTTGAGCAGGAAATCCAACCCGAACTAGACAGTGAAGCCACTAAAAAAGTCAAGATCGTCTACAACTCTTGCCTCAATGAGAGTAAGCTGTTACTGCTTATATCTTGCTAGTAGTTAGGATCTAATTGTTGCTATGGTATATTTAGAATCTAAGTGATGCTATGCTATAGTCAGTTGCGTCGTGAGATCGGGTGTCAGACGGTGCAAGACCTCGCATGGTGTCACCCCTCCCAGAGGCGTAGAGAGGGCGGGGCGGGGTGCAGATCGCACCGGGTGACACCATTTGAGGGGGGGGGGGGTTGACACCGCGACAAAAATTGCAAAATGTACAGATAAACATCGTTACTAGTCTGCAGTGATTAAAGCTTCTACACATACATGTACACACACACACATACACGCGCACGCACGCATGCACGCACACACATACACACACACAAATATACTTTGTTTCTTGGGGGGTGTATGTATAATATATGTATGTATAATATATGTATGTATAATTTATATATATATATATATATATATATATATATATATATATATATATATATATATATATATATATATATATATATATATATATATATACAGGCCTATATAATAATATATAGTTGCATTTGGTAACATCCGCTCCCCATTTTGCCTAACATGGCGTTAATTTGTGGGCACAATCCAACTATTAACTTCATGTGGAAAAAGCATCGTTTTCATAGTAAGTCATTAGATTTTGGTGTCACCCTCCTCTACTGTCGTTGATTGCCTTATCTGTTATTAAAAATATTCGACAAGCCTTTATTCCTTTCTAAATTTTGCAGTTGGTTAAAGTGTGCACAGTTGATAGTAAAAATGGTTATCTGTAGTAAATAATTAATACAGGTGGATTCACTCTTATTAATCATTAATAGAACAGGCAAAAAGCATTTTTATTCTACATAGTTTGCAGTTTTTCACCCGGTGCGGTCCACCCCCACCAGCCTCCCCCCCCCCCCCCCCCCCTTGCGACGCCTCTGGCTATAGTTAGGATCTAATTGTACCTATCCCATAGTTAGGATCTAATTGTTGCTAACGTTGTAACCTTAATATTTGGAGGTGGAAGGTGCGATATTGTAGATCGGTTTCATGACAAATTATCTCAGACAAAATTTCTCATGGACATATAATTTGTCCTGAGATCATTTGTCCTGAGATCATTTGTCTGTGCGAAATTTTTTCTGAGATATTTTGTCTGAAATATTTTGTCTGAGATATTTTGTCTGAGATATTTTGTCTGAGATATTTTGTCTGAGATCATTTATCCTGTCACCTTTAGATCAGAACAAAACTATACGTCACTTATTTGTCTTTCACTATATTTCAGCTCTGATAATTCATAAAGTTCTTTGTGTTGCACTATATTTCAGCTCTGATAATTCATTAAGTTCTTTGTGTTGCACTATATTTCAGCTATGATAATTCATTAAGCTCTTTGTGTTGCACTATATTTCAGCTATGATAATTCATTAAGCTATTTGTGTTGATTATATTTCAGCTATGATAATTCATTAAGCTCTTTGTGTTGCACTATATTTCAGCTACGATAATTCATTAAGCTCTTTGTGTTGCACTATATTTCAGCTACGATAATTCATTAAGCTCTTTGTGTTGCACTATATTTCAGCTACGATAATTCATAAAGTTCTTTGTGTTGCACTATATTTAAGCTACGATAATTCATAAAGCTCTTTGTGTTGCACTATATTTCAGCTACGATAATTCATTAAGCTCTTTGTGTTGCACTATATTTCAGCTACGATAATTCATTAAGCTCTTTGTGTTGCACTATATTTCAGCTACGATAATTCATTAAGCTCTTTGTGTTGCACTATATTTCAGCTCTGATAATTCATAAAGTTCTTTGTGTTGCACTATATTTAAGCTACGATAATTCATTAAGCTCTTTGTGTTGCACTATATTTCAGCTCTGATAATTCATTAAGCTCTTTGTGTTGCACTATATTTTAGCTCTGATAATTCATAAAGTTCTTTGTGTTGCACTATATTTCAGCTACGATAATTCATTAAGCTCTTTGTGTTGCACTATATTTCAGCTACGATAATTCATTAAGCTCTTTGTGTTGCACTATATTTCAGCTACGATAATTCATTAAGCTCTTTGTGTTGCACTATATTTCAGCTACGATAATTCATTAAGCCCTTTGTGTTGCACTATATTTCAGCTCTGATAATTCATAAAGTTCTTTGTGTTGCACTATATTTAAGCTACGATAATTCATTAAGCTCTTTGTGTTGCACTATATTTCAGCTCTGATAATTCATTAAGCTCTTTGTGTTGCACTATATTTTAGCTCTGATAATTCATAAAGTTCTTTGTGTTGCACTATATTTCAGCTATGATAATTCATAAAGTTCTTTGTGTTGCACTATATTTCAGCTATGATAATTCATAAAGTTCTTTGTGTTGCACTATATTTCAGCTATGATAATTCATAAAGTTCTTTGTGTTGCACTGTGTTTCAGCTTTGATAGACAAAGAAGGCTTGAGGCCCATCAATCAACTCTTTGAAGAGTTTGGTGGCTGGCCAATACTAGAGGGTGATGCATGGGAAAGTAAGACAGAAACGTTGAGTCTGTTGGTTAATCAGTTTAACTACAACACCAAGGCCCTGGTTGACCATCTTGTGGGTGCTGATGACAAGAATCCTGAACTCAACATTATTCAGGTGTGTCTCCCTTTTCATAGTTTTTTTTTTTAATCTGCCTGTTGCCTGTTTTCTTTATTTGTCTGCTCTTTTCTTTACTTATGTTTGTCTGCCCTTTCTTCATTTTTTAAAAACATTTTGTTGCCTGTACTTTGAAGTTTCTTTTTAAAACATAATTGATTTTTGTCTGTTAGTTGATCGCTATGTTTTTGTTAGTCTTTTATTTGTATTAATTTAACAAAGAATTTTTTTTCTTGGCGTTAGGCGTTTGTCTGTTAATTGGAGTTTGATGTTGTTGGAGTTTGATGTTGTTGGAGTTTGATGTTGTTGGAGTTTGATGTTGTTGGAGTTTGATGTTGTTGGAGTTTGATGTTGTTGGAGTTTGATGTTGTTGGAGTTTGATGTTGTTGGAGTTTGATGTTGTTGGAGTTTGATGTTGTTGGAGTTTGATGTTGTTGGAGTTTGATGTTGTTGGAGTTTGATGTTGTTGGAGTTTGATGTTGTTGGAGTTTGATGTTGTTGGAGTTTGATGTTGTTGGAGTTTGATGTTGTTGGAGTTTGATGTTGTTGGAATTTGATGTTGTTGGAGTTTGATGTTGTTGGAGTTTGATGTTGTTGGAGTTTGATGTTGTTGGAGTTTGATGTTGTTGGAGTTTGATGTTGTTGGAGTTTGATGTTGTTGGAGTTTGATGTTGTTGGAGTTTGATGTTGTTGGAGTTTGATGTTGTTGGAGTTTGATGTTGTTGGAGTTTGATGTTGTTGGAGTTTGATGTTGTTGGAGTTTGATGTTGTTGGAGTTTGATGTTGTTGGAGTTTGATGTTGTTGGAGTTTGATGTTGTTGGAGTTTGATGTTGTTGGAGTTTGATGTTGTTGGAGTTTGATGTTGTTGGAGTTTGATGTTGTTGGAGTTTGATGTTGTTGGAGTTTGATGTTGTTGGAGTTTGATGTTGTTGGAGTTTGATGTTGTTGGAGTTTGATGTTGTTGGAGTTTGATGTTGTTGGAGTTTGATGTTGTTGGAGTTTGATGTTGTTGGAGTTTGATGTTGTTGGAGTTTGATGTTGTTGGAGTTTGATGTTGTTGGAGTTTGATGTTGTTGGAGTTTGATGTTGTTGGAGTTTGATGTTGTTGGAGTTTGATGTTGTTGGAGTTTGATGTTGTTGGAGTTTGATGTTGTTGGAGTTTGATGTTGTTGGAGTTTGATGTTGTTGGAGTTTGATGTTGTTGGAGTTTGATGTTGTTGGAGTTTGATGTTGTTGGAGTTTGATGTTGTTGGAGTTTGATGTTGTTGGAGTTTGATGTTGCTAATGCTACAAATGTGTGGACAGCTTGACCAGCCTGAGCTTGGCATGCCGTCTCCGGACTACTTCCTGTATGACGATGCCAACAGTAAGCTGCTTGTCTACAAGAGATTCGCTTTACAAATGGCTGAGGCCTTGGGAGCCGAGGCCCAGACTGCGAAACGAGATGTTGATGCCATGATTGACTTTGAAATCCAGCTTGCTAAAGTAAGTGCTGAGCTGGATGCCCGCTACACATTGCTTCACTTATTACGACTTAGACTTACCCGTCCTAATCCGAGTTTTAGTTTTAACGGTTACATTTATGCAGAGTAAAATTTATGCAGAGTAAAGGATCTATTAAATGTCACATTTATGTAGAGTAAGGGATCTATTAAATGTCACATTTATGTAGAGTAAGGGATCTATTAAATGTCACATTTATGTAGAGTAAGGGATCTATTAAATGTCACATTTATGTAGAGTAAGGGATCTAGTAAATGTCACATTTATGTAGAGTAAGGGATCTATTAAATGTCACATTTATGTAGAGTAAGGGATCTAGTAAATGTCATATTTATGTAGAGTAAGGGATCTATTAAATGTCCCATTTATGTAGAGTAAGGGATCTATTAAATGTCACATTTATGTAGAGTAAGGGATCTAGTAAATGTCACATTTATGTAGGGTAAGGGATCTAGTAAATGTCATATTTATGTAGAGTAAGGGATCTATTAAATGTCCCATTTATGTAGAGTAAGGGATCTATTAAATGTCACATTTATGTAGAGTAAGGGATCTAGTAAATGTCACATTTATGTAGAGTAAGGGATCTAGTAAATGTCACATTTATGTAGAGTAAGGGATCTAGTAAATGTCACATTTATGCAGAGTTAGGTATCTCTTATATGTATTGATCCTATCATATATCAAGAATTGTTAAATAAGCTATATGTACCCTATAATGCCCAGGGTAACATTTTTTGTTGCTTTGTCATTTAAACTCTAAGGACACCACTGCCAGACTTTAAATTATGTTTTGTACAGTCAATTTTTAATTTTAAAATCTTTCTTTACTCAAAGCAAGCTGGCCACCTTTAGATTTAATATAACATTTAAATCGTCTGTCGTAGCTAGTTCATGCTTTATACCAGGGGTCTCCAAACTACGGCCCGTGGAGATCTTTTTGTCCTACGGACATTTTTTTTTTACTGAAATGTCCGTGTATCCTGCCAAGGTCAGCCACTGCTTACTTGGACGTTTTGTTTTTACCGAATTAAAAGAGACACACAGTAGTGCGTTATATTTACCAACCGATCACTACATTGGAAAACGTATTGCTAAAAGTAGCAAACCGTTTATAGATGGTGAAGTGGTGAAAGAATGTTTGTTGGAGGTGGCTGAGGAACTTTGCCAAGAAAAGCCTAAACAATTTGAATTTTTTTTCATAAAAAAACGTTTTAATAACAAGCTTTTCTGCAGAGGCTTAGCGAGGGGGGGGGGGGGGGTGTGGACCGCACCAAGTGACACCATTTAGGGGGTGACACCAAGGCAAAAAATAGCAAAATATATAGAGAAAACTTCGAGGGGGGGTGCAAATCGAAAGTTTGAGGGGGGGGGGTGCAAATCGGAAATTTGTCCCCGTGAAGGGTCGCTGCGTCTCGGGGGGGGGGGGGGGGGGGTGACACCATTAAGTGCCGCACCGTGTGACACCTGACCTCGCTACGCCACTGCTTTTATGTAATAATGCACTAAAAAGTAGAAAATAAATTATTAACTACTATTTAAATTACTATTAAGAAAAGCGTGGGTCACTTTAGTATCTATTGGATACAGTGTTTCTTCCAGACTTTTTTCTCCGAGGAGGCACTTGATATTTTCGGGGTGGCGGTCAACATTTTTCGGGGGGGGGGGGGCGGACACTAGTAAAAGTGTATGTATACTATATAAATTCCATCTCTTTCGGGGGAGCGGTAGACTTTCTTCGGGGGGGGGGGGGGCGAAGCCCCCACGAAGAGATCTGGAAGAAACTCTGATTGGATACCTTTACTAATATCAGAGGCGTAGCGATGGGGGGGGGGGCAGGGGGGACGACATATGTCACCGGGCGCCGACCATAGGGGGCGCCAAAATGGGTTGTAAAAACAAATTAAAATGTCATTTTAGCTACATTTTTGCAGTTTGAGTGGAGGGGGTGCAAATCGAAAAGTTAAAGTAAACTCCACTTAGTTACCCCCCCCCCCACGTTTAAAATAGTTTCAAACTAAATTATCTGCCCCTAATAGTCGTCACTAAACCCGGCTCTGTTTGTAAACATTTAGAGTGAACCACAGCTCACCAGACCATGTAGGGGTGGGGTGGTAGGGAGCGCGTTTACAGGTTGTGTTCTAGCGTCTCCCAGAAGAGAATTATATATATATATATATATATATATATATATATATATATATATATATATATATATATATATATATATATATTTCTCAAACATGTAGAAAATTAAAATATATAGGCCTATAATTCACGTGTAACGGGTTCCGACGGCTAGTGTCTGATAAACGGCTACAGGACATTACCCCCCTGGAAATTCCCCCCCCCCCCCGTATTTACCCCCCGGAGCAATTACCCCTCTGTCAATTATCCCCCTGTCAATTACCCCCTCCCCCCCTCCGGTTAATTACCCCCCCTCTCAAGTTAGAATACTAACTCTAACTAGAATTCTATACCTTTATACTACTTTAATCAAACCTTAAGTAAAAGACCAAAACCAAAGCATCCACCTTAGCCTAAAACTTCACACAAAACCAAAACCAACTCTAGACACAACCCTAACCCTAACCATGACACTAGCTCTAACCCTAACCCTAGCCCTAACCCTAATCTTAACCCTAACCCTAACCCTAGCCCTATCCCTAGCCCTAGCCCTAGCCCTAGCCCTAGCCCTAGCCCTAGCCCTAGCCCTAGCCCTAGCCCTAGCCCTAGCCCTAGCCCTAGCCCTAACCCTAGCCCTAACCCTAACCCTAACCCTAACCCTAACCCTAACCCTAGCCCTAATCCTAGCCCTAACCCTAGCCCCAATCCTAGCCCTAACCCTAGCCCCAATCCTAGCCCTAACCCTAGCCACAATCCTAGCCCTAGCCCTAATCCTAGCCCTAACCCTAGCCCCAATCCTAGCCCTAACCCTAACCCTAGCCCTAACCATAACCATAACCAAAACCATAACCATAACCCTAGCCCTAATACTAGCCCTAACCCTAGCCCTAACCCTAGCCCTAATCCTAGCCCTAGCCCTAACCCTAACCCTAACCCTAACCCTAACCCTAACCCTAACCCTAACCCTAACCCTAACCCTAACCCTAACCCTAGCCCTAAACCTAACCCTAACCCTAAACCTAGCCCTAACCTTAACTCTAACCCTGTCCGGGGGGTAATGTCCTACTGGGCGGGGGGTAATTGACAGGTGGGTAATTGACAGGGGGGGGGTAATTACTCTGGGGGGTAATGTCGGGGGGGGGAAATGTCCGGGGGGTAATTGACAAGGGGGAAATGCCCTGTTCCCCTGATAAACAGAGGGTATGGAAATTGACCTTAGCTGCAGACATAAGTCATAACGACGACTTTTTGCGCAAGACTTTCCTAATGTCAAAACTTTGCATCAAGGTAATTTTCAATTTTTGGAACAAAAATTTTCAAGAAGGAAATACGTGAAGAACAATTAGAGAAGTAACTTGTCCGATGACAGGGTCACTGTTGATGTTAGGGACATCAAATCTAAAGCCAGAAATGTCTGCTATTCTGGCATCCAGTCCCACTAATACTAGTATCCATGTGTAGTGTATCAAGGTGTTATTAAATAATAACTGAACAAAATAATATTGAATAAATAATTAAAAACAGCATTCATGTTTTTGTTCTTTTTTATTCGGACCTCTAGTGTGTTATCGGCCCCTGAACTGCTATTGGATAGTTAATGCGGCCCTCGGGCTAAAAAGTTTGAAGACCTCTGCTATATAAAAAAAAAGGAGTACAGGCATAGTGAAGAAAAGATTTTTCTAAATTATTTTGTTCGATTTCAAAACGTTTAGATTACAAAACCTAAGGCTCAAAGACGGGACAATGAGGCAATGTACAAGAATATGACCATTCAAGACTTCGCTCTAAAGGTCCCTGAGGTCAGAACCATTAATTAATTAATTAATTGTTTGAAAGTCCGTTACAAAACTTTTTTTGTTTCAGCTTTGACAAGTTAGCACTGCAGTTAGTTTTGTGTATGTCAGCACTGTAGTTAGTTTTGTGTATGTCAGCACTGTAGTTAGTTTTGTGTATGTCAGCACTGTAGTTAGTTTTGTGTATGTCAGCACTGTAGTTAGTTTTGTGTATGTCAGCACTGTAGTTAGTTTTGTGTATGTCAGCACTGTAGTTAGTTTTGTGTATGTCAGCACTGTAGTTAGTTTTGTGTATGTCAGCACTGTAGTTAGTTTTGTGTATGTCAGCACTGTAGTTAGTTTTGTGTATGTCAGCACTGTAGTTAGTTTTGTGTATGTCAGCACTGTAGTTAGTTTTGTGTATGTCAGCACTGTAGTTAGTTTTGTGTATGTCAGCACTGTAGTTAGTTTTGTGTATGTCAGCACTGTAGTTAGTTTTGTGTATGTCAGCACTGTAGTTAGTTTTGTGTATGTCAGCACTGTAGTTAGTTTTGTGTGTTTGCTAAATTTTAATGTAGTGGTCGCGGCCGAGTGTGATTTTTGTTAGATGGTCTTCACACCAGCAGGGCCGGCGCTACCTATAAGGCGAACTAGGCGGTCGCCTAGGGCGCTGTCCGTAGGGGGGGGGCGCCAAAATGGGTTGGAAAAACAAATTGAAAGTTTGAGGGGGGGGGGGAGCAAATCGAAAGTTTGAGGGGGGATGCAAATCGAAAGTTTGTCCCTGGGCGCCGGGAAGGGTCGCTACGCCTCTAATAATACGGGGGCACGAAAACAATGGGGGGGGGGGGGGCGCTTTTAATAAGTTTTACCTATAACCTGGCGCCGGCACTGCACACTAGCTCGAAAACAGTTATTAACTTAACGTCTAACGGGTTGATAACTGCATACTTTGCTTTGTGCTCCTTGTTCCATTTAACCTTGGTTGAAGTAAATACGTTTTTTCTCCTCCGTTATTTTCTTGTAAACATTTGAGACCAGATTGAATGGCTGAAATACCTTCAGGAGATTTACAAAACTGCTGATATTGTCATCACTGAACACGAGACTATCGTGGTCTACGCTCTCCCTTACTTTGTAGCTTTGGGAAAACTCATTCAGAGGAGTCCTACAAGGTAAGGTTAAAACTAGAAGTCCTACAAGGTAAGGCTAGAACTAGAAGTCCTAAAAGGTAAGATACAACTAGAAGTCCTAAAAGGTAAGGCTACAACTAGAAGTCTCACAAGGTAAGGCTAGAACTAGAAGTCCCAAAAGGTAAGATACAACTAGAAGTCCTAAAAGGTAAGGCTAGAACTAGAAGTCCTAAAAGGTAAGATACAACTAGAAGTCCTAAAAGGTAAGGCTAGAACTAGAAGTCCTAAAAGGTAAGGCTAGAACTAGAAGTCCTAAAAGGTAAGGCTAGAACTAGAAGTCCTAAAAGGTAAGGCTAGAACTAGAAGTCTCACAAGGTAAGGCTAGAACTAGAAGTCCTAAAAGGTAAGGCTAGAACTAGAAGTCCTAAAAGGTAAGATACAACTAGAAGTCCTAAAAGGTAAGGCTAGAACTAGAAGTCCTAAAAGGTAAGGCTAGAACTAGAAGTCCCACAAGGTAAGGCTAGAACTAGAAGTCCTAAAAGGTAAGGCTAGAACTAGAAGTCCTAAAAGGTAAGGCTAGAACTAGAAGTCCTAAAGGGTAAGATACAACTAGAAGTCCTAAAAGGTAAGGCTAGAACTAGAAGTCCTAAAAGGTAAGGCTAGAACTAGAAGTCCTACAAGTTTTGTTGTGTCTATACTCCATAGAGTTCTCGCAAATTACGTTATATGGAGGTGTCTGATGGCAAGAATAGACAACCTTCCAAAAGAATACAGGAAAATTCGGAGTGAGTTCAGTAAGGTAATTGATGCTTTAATCATTAAGATAACATGTAGAATGTTGCCTAAAACATTAAGATAACTTGTAGAATGTTGCCTAAAACATTAAGATAACTTGTAGAATGTTACCTAAAACATTAAGATAACTTGTAGAATGTTATCTAAAACATTAAGATAACTTATAGAATGTTGACTAAAACATTAAGATAACTAGAAAAATATTACCCTACAAAATGTGAGAGACAATGTGAAATATAGTCCTATACAACAACATACAACATGAGAGACATGTAGTCCTATACAACAACATACAATGTGAGAGACATGTAGTCCTATACAACATACACTGTGAGAGACATGTAGTCCTATACAACAACATACAATGTGAGAGACATGTAGTCCTATACAACAACATACAATGTGAGAGACATGTAGTCCTATACAACATACAATGTGAGAGACATGTAGTCCTATACAACAACATACACTATGAGAGACATGTAGTCCTATACAACAACATACACTGTGAGAGACATGTAGTCCTATACAACAACATACACTGTGAGAGACATGTAGTCCTATACAACAACATACACTGTGAGAGACATGTAGTCCTATACAACAACATACAATGTGAGAGACATGTAGTCATATACAACATACACTGTGAGAGACATGTAGTCCTATACAACATACAATGTGAGAGACATATAGGCCTATACAACAACATACAATGTGAGAGACATGTAGTCCTATACAACATACAATATGAGAGACATGTAGTCCTATACAACAACATACACTGTGAGAGACATGTAGTCCTATACAACATACAATGTGAGAGACATGTAGTCCTATACAACAACATACAATGTGAGAGACATGTAGTCCTATACAACAACATACACTGTGAGAGACATGTAGTCCTATACAACAACATACACTGTGAGAGACATGTAGTCCTATACAACAACATACAATGTGAGAGACATGTAGTCCTATACAACATACACTGTGAGAGACATGTAGTCCTATACAACATACACTGTGAGAGACATGTAGTCCTATACAACAACATACAATGTGAGAGACATGTAGTCCTATACAACAACATACACTATGAGAGACATGTAGTCCTATACAACAACATACACTGTGAGAGACATGTAGTCCTATACAACAACATACAATGTGAGAGACATGTAGTCCTATACAACAACATACAATGTGAGAGACATGTAGTCCTATACAACATACACTGTGAGAGACATGTAGTCCTATACAACAACATACACTGTGAGAGACATGTAGTCATATACAACATACACTGTGAGAGACATGTAGTCCTATACAACAACATACAATGTGAGAGACATGTAGTCCTATACAACAACATACAATGTGAGAGACATGTAGTCCTATACAACAACATACAATGTGAGAGACATGTAGTCATATACAACATACACTGTGAGAGACATGTAGTCCTATACAACAACATACAATGTGAGAGACATGTAGTCCTATACAACAACATACAATGTGAGAGACATGTAGTCCTATACAACAACATACAATGTGAGAGACATGTAGTCCTATACAACAACATACAATGTGAGAGACATGTAGTCATATACAACATACACTGTGAGAGACATGTAGTCCTATACAACTACATACAATGTGAGAGACATGTAGTCCTATACAACAACATACAATGTGAGAGACATGTAGGCCTATACAACAACATACAATGTGAGAGACATGTAGTCCTATACTACAGTCCTTTGACTATACAGAGCAGGAAATCGATACACCTGTTCATGTTTTCCCCTAACAAGCTAAAAGGTTATGGCCCTTGGCTAATGTCCGATATTTCCGATATTCGTGCCTCGCAACATTTGCGCTCCGTCCATTAGAAACTCCTTTTACTCTCGTGTTTCCAAACTAATTCTGTTTCTCTCTAATACCAAATTCCTTCTCTCTGCCTCTGTCGCATTCTCTCTCTCCCTATCTCTCTTTTATCACGCACATATTTCCACTAAAATCACTTTAGTCACATATGGTATTTTGTCTGCATGTAAGGATTAAAATAGATTAGTAAAAAAGTAAAAAGATTGAAAAAGTAGATCAAATGAAAGGTAGAAAAAGTGTCAAGTGTTTAAAAGTGGGAAGAGTGGGCGCAGTTTTAAAAAGAAGGAAGATTGTCCTTGATTGAGTAACATAGCTTTCTTCTTATTAAAGCATGAATAGTGTCATTGTCTCTATACAGCAAGAAAGATTGTCTTTGTCTCCATACAGATTGAATATTGTTTTTGTCTCCATACAGCATGAGTTTAAAAGTGGGAAGAGTGGGCGCAGTTTTAAAAAGAAGGAAGATTGTCCTTGATTGAGTAACATAGCTTTCTTCTTATTAAAGCATGAATAGTGTCATTGTCTCTATACAGCAAGAAAGATTGTCTTTGTCTCCATACAGATTGAATATTGTTTTTGTCTCCATACAGCATGAGTTTAAAAGTGGGAAGAGTGGGCGCAGTTTTAAAAAGAAGGAAGATTGTCCTTGATTGAGTAACATAGCTTTCTTCTTATTAAAGCATGAATAGTGTCATTGTCTCTATACAGCAAGAAAGATTGTCTTTGTCTCCATACAGATTGAATATTGTCTTTGTCTCCATACAGCATGAAAGATTGTCATTGTCTCCATACAGCATAAAAGATTGTCTTTGTCTCCATACAGCATGAAAGATTGTCTTTGTCTCCATACAGCATGAAAGATTGTCATTGTCTCCATACAGCATAAAAGATTGTCTTTGTCTCCATACAGCATGAAAGATTGTCATTGTCTCCATACAGCATAAAAGATTGTCTTTGTCTCCATACAGCATGAAAGATTGTCTTTGTCTCCATACAGCACGAAAGATTGTCTTTGTCTCCATACAGCATGAAAGATTGTCTTTGTCTCCATACAGCATAAAAGATTGTCTTTGTCTCCATACAGCATAAAAGATTGTCATTGTCTCCATACAGCATAAAAGATTGTCATTGTCTCCATACAGCATAAAAGATTGTCATTGTCTCCATACAGCATAAAAGATTGTCTTTGTCTCCATACAGCACATCTTTGGATCAGAGTCGGAGCCCCCAAGGTGGTACGACTGTGTTAGTTATATCAACGATAACATGGGCAACGCCGCTGGACGTCTCTTTGTTGAAAGACACTTTGATGAAGGTTCAAAGGAAACAGTAAGTCTTACAGCAATTAATGTCACTTCGAATGGACTCTAATAAATAGAATTCCTACATTAATTAGTGTCACTTAGAAAGTTCTAAAGAATGTAAGTCTTACAGCAACTAATGTCACTTCGAATGGACTCTAATAAATAGAATTCCTACATTAATTAGTGTCACTTAGAAAGTTCTAAAGAATGTAAGTCTTACAGCAATTAATGTCACTTCGAATGGACTCTAATAAATAGAATTCCTACATTAATTAGTGTCACTTAGAAAGTTCTAAAGAATGTAAGTCTTACAGCAATTAATGTCACTTCGAATGGACTCTAATAAATAGAATTCCTACATTAATTAGTGTCACTTAGAAAGTTCTAAAGAATGTAAGTCTTACAGCAATTAATGTCACTTCGAATGGACTCTAATAAATAGAATTCCTACATTAATTAGTGTCACTTAGAAAGTTCTAAAGAATGTAAGTCTTGCAGCAATTAATGTCATTCATGATGTGGCAGAAGACGCGAGAGAAAAAATTTCAAGCTTTTGCTTTTTTATTTAACTGTGTTTCAGGCCATGGAAATGATTGATGATATTCGTGAAGCTTTTTATCAACTTTTAGATGAGGCTGATTGGATGGATGATACAACACGAGTGGTTGCTAAAGAAAAGGCGAGTTTAGAAAGTAGAAAAACAAATCTTGCTCTTATTATAAGTCTATATGATATTGGCTTGATATTTGAACCCATCTAACGTTATCTAAGAATTTTAGCAAATTTTGACTTCACTCTTAGAACACACACCTCCGCTCTTCATCAACATGGAAGTCTTAAGTGTTGATATGGGCCGCCAACCAAAGATCTCAAGAGCCCTCTGTCCTGTTCTCAACCTGACTCCAGGTGAAGTCCGTCTTTGTGGTGTCAGCCTCAAGGTCCCGTCTCCAGGTGTTTCTTCGTCGAGATCGTTAGCGCTTTCCTGAGGGTTCCACCTCAATGCCTGCCTCCTGATAGTGGTGGTTTGCGCAATCTGTGTCCTTTCCAACGTCATTTTTTCCTAATTTCTCCTTCAGCGGCAAGTTGTCATGTTGTTTGGCAAAGTTGCTGGTGGTGTCGGGGCAGCGGATCCTGGACATCTGCTGAGACAGCTGTTTATAAAGGTCTGGACCTTATCAATGGCAGTCTGTGTTGTCCCCGCCCCATACAGCAGCTCTGATTTGACGTTGGAGTTGAACAGGCGAATAATGGTGGACAATGAGAGCTGGCTGGAGATCCGGATGTTCTTTGGCTGCACGAATGCTGCTCTTGGTTTGTCAGTCCTTGCTTTAATATCTACATTTGTTCCTTTTGGGCCACAATACTACCTAATTAAGTCAACGATTGACTTTCCTCCCTGATGGGCCACAATACTACCTAATTAAGTCAACGATTGACTTTCCTCCCTGATGGGCCACAATACTACCTAATTAAGTCAACGATTGACTTTCCTCCCTGATGGGTCACAATACTACCTAATTAAGTCAACGATTGACTTTCCTCCAGCGCGACTTCACCAAGTGTGACCTATACGTTAAACTTTAGTACTTTTGCTTGTAGATGTCCAACCTACGACAATCTTTGTTTTCTCCTGCATCTCCTGCATGTGGGAGCACGAGATCGTCTGTAATGTCCAAGTCGTCAAGTAGAGGCCACTGCATGTCTAAGTTCTCTGGTGGTTGTCTTCATAATCCAGTCGACGGTACGAAGGAAGAGGGGTTAGGACAGCAGGCATCCTTAACGGACTTCAATTCGCATTTGAAAACGTTTGCACGTTGCCCTCTAAAAAACACTGTATAGGACGTCCCCTCGCATGTGTTTTTATGAGGTTCACAAATGTCAGTAGAACGTCGCAGTGGCGTAGGAGCTTCCACATTGTCCACTTTGTCTGTCCACACTGTCCACATTGTCTGTCCACATTGTCTGTCCACATTGTCCACACTGTCTGTCCACAGTGTCCACTGTCCACATTGTCTGTCCACACTGTCCACATTGTCCACACTGTCTGTCCACATTGTCCACACTGTCTGTCCACATTGTCCACACTGTCTGTCCACAGTGTCCACACTGTCTGTCCACAGTGTCCACTGTCCACATTGTCTGTCCACACTGTCCACATTGTCCACACTGTCTGTCCACATTGTCCACACTGTCTGTCCACATTTACTGTCCACAATGCCCACATTATCTGTCCATAATGTCCATATTGTCTATCCACACTGTCTGTCCACACTGTCTATCAATATTGTCTATCAACACTGTCCACATTATCTGTCCACATTGTCTGTCCGCATTGTCGGTCCACATTGTCTGTCCACATTATCTGTCCACATTGTCTGTCCACATTGTCTGTCCACATTGTCTGTCCACATTGTCCACATTGTCTGTCCACATTGTCTGTCCACATTGTCTGTCCACATTGTCTGTCCACATTGTCTGTCCACATTGTCTGTCCACATTGTCTGTCCACATTATCTGTCCACATTGTCTGTCCACATTGTCTGTCCACATTGTCTGTCCACATTATCTGTCCACATTGTCTGTCCACATTGTCTGTCCACATTGTCTGTCCACATTGTCCACATTGTCTGTCCACACTGTCCACATTGTCTGTCCACATTGTCCACATTGTCTGTCCACATTGTCTGTCCACATTTACTGTCCACATTGTCTGTCCACATTGTCTGTCCACATTGTCTGTCCACATTGTCTGTCCACATTGTCTGTCCACATTGTCTGTCCACATTGTCTGTCCACATTGTCTGTCCACATTGTCTGTCCACATTGTCTGTCCACATTGTCTGTCCACATTGTCTGTCCACATTGTCTGTCCACATTGTCTGTCCACATTATCTGTCCACATTGTCTGTCCACATTGTCTGTCCACATTGTCTGTCCACATTGTCTGTCCACATTGTCTGTCCACATTGTCTGTCCACATTGTCTGGCTTTTCGCAGTTAATAGGGTATTCTACTTCATGTGAGAGATGGCCGTCCTAATTTCCTCTCAGTAAATATTTTTACCATCTAGTCGCGCTGTATCAGTAAGAAAAAATTACCATCTAGATGCGCTGTATCTGTAAGAAAAAAATACCATCTTGCATCTATCTAAAATATTACGCAACTTATAGGCTTTTGAAAGATTCAAAGTAGAAAAAGTACCACTTCCGGTTATCGGAAATTGCTCAAAAGTTGATCAGGATCTACGATTTTGATAAAATACTTATATATGAAATTTCATCAACCTAGCTGTAACGGTACTCAAGTTATCGTGTTTACACACAGACAGACACACAGACACACAGACAAACGGACAGATTTGCAAAGTCCAGTTTTTACGACTCGATAACTCATAAAACGCCAAAACATTTATATATTTGTATTTATAATTTTTGCCTGATTAAAATAAGTTCTCTATACTCCGGATGTGATGAAGGACTGAGGAGTAAAACGGTGAAAACTGTCAAAATTTCATGTTATTTTTGTGCACGATTACAATACTTTCTCTATACTTGGTATATACGAGAAAGTAAAAATACCATCTTGTCGCGCTGTATCAGTAAGAAAAAAATTACCATCTTGTCGGGCTGTATCATACAGTTTTCTTTACCATCCAGGCACAGGCTGTGTCTGTAAACATTGGTTATCCTGAGTCGATATTAAACAACACGGCACTGGATGCGGAATATGACGGGGTGAGTATAGTTAACAACAGGTCGCTGGGAAATATGGTCACTACTTACAGGTGCTTGCTAGTGTTTGTGGATAATGGGGTCACTACTTACAGGCGCTTGCTATTGTTTGTGGATAAAGGGGTCACTACTTACAGGCGCTTGCTATTGTTTGTGGATAATGGGGTCAATATATGCTTGCTAGTGTTTGTGGATAATGGGGTCAATATATGCTTGCTAGTGTTTGTGGATATTGGGGTCAATATATGCTTGCTAGTGTTTGTGGATATTGGGGTCAATATATGCTTGCTAGTGTTTGTGGATATTGGGGTCAATATATGCTTGCTAGTGTTTGTGGATAATGGGGTCACTACTTACAGGTGCTTGCTAGTGTTTGTGGATAATGGGGTCAATATATGCTTGCTAGTGTTTGTGGATAATGGGGTCAATATATGCTTGCTATTGTTTGTGGATAAAGGGGTCACTACTTACAGGCGCTTGCTATTGTTTGTGGATAATGGGGTCAATATATGCTTGCTAGTGTTTGTGGATAATGGGGTCAATATATGCTTGCTAGTGTTTGTGGATATTGGGGTCAATATATGCTTGCTAGTGTTTGTGGATATTGGGGTCAATATATGCTTGCTAGTGTTTGTGGATATTGGGGTCAATATATGCTTGCTAGTGTTTGTGGATAATGGGGTCACTACTTACAGGTGCTTGCTAGTGTTTGTGGATAATGGGGTCAATATATGCTTGCTAGTGTTTGTGGATAATGGGGTCAATATATGCTTGCTAGTGTTTGTGGATATTGGGGTCAATATATGCTTGCTAGTGTTTGTGGATAATGGGGTCAATATATGCTTGCTAGTGTTTGTGGATAATGGGGTCAATATATGCTTGCTAGTGTTTGTGGATAATGGGGTCAATATATGCTTGCTAGTGTTTGTGGATAATGGGGTCAATATATGCTTGCTAGTGTTTGTGCATAAAGGGGTCACTACTTACAGGTGCTTGCTAGTGTTTGTGGATAATGGGGTCACTACTTACAGGTGCTTGCTAGTGTTTGTGGATAATGGGGTCACTACTTACAGGTGCTTGCTAGTGTTTGTGGATAATGGGGTCAATATATGCTTGCTAGTGTTTGTGGATAATGGGGTCAATATATGCTTGCTAGTGTTTGTGGATAATGGGGTCAATATATGCTTGCTAGTGTTGGTGGATATTGGGGTCAATATATGCTTGCTATTGTTTGTGGATATTGGGGTCAATATATGCTTGCTAGTGTTTGTGGATAATGGGGTCACTACTTACAGGTGCTTGCTAGTGTTTGTGGATAATGGGGTCACTACTTACAGGTGCTTGCTAGTGTTTGTGGATAATGGGGTCAATATATGCTTGCTAGTGTTTGTGGATAATGGGGTCAATACATGCTTGCTAGTGTTTCGGATAATGGGGTCAATATATGCTTGCTAGTGTTTGTGGATAATGGGGTCAATACATGCTTGCTAGTGTTTCGGATAATGGGGTCAATATATGCTTGCTAGTGTTTGTGGATAATGGGGTCACTACTTACAGGTGCTTGCTAGTGTTTGTGGATAATGGGGTCACTACTTACAGGTGCTTGCTAGTGTTTGTGGATAATGGGGTCAATATATGCTTGCTAGTGTTTGTGGATAATGGGCTCACTACTTACAGGCGCTTGCTAGTGTTGGTGGATATTGGGGTCAATATATGCTTGCTAGTGTTGGTGGATATTGGGGTCAATATATGCTTGCTAGTGTTGGTGGATATTGGGGTCAATATATGCTTGCTAGTGTTGGTGGATATTGGGGTCAATATATGCTTGCTAGTGTTTGTGGATAATGGGGTCAATATATGCTTGCTAGTGTTGGTGGATATTGGGGTCAATATATGCTTGCTAGTGTTGGTGGATATTGGGGTCAATATATGCTTGCTAGTGTTTGTGGATAATGGGGTCAATATATGCTTGCTAGTGTTGGTGGATATTGGGGTCAATATATGCTTGCTAGTGTTGGTGGATATTGGGGTCAATATATGCTTGCTAGTGTTTGTGGATAATGGGGTCAATATATGCTTGCTAGTGTTGGTGGATATTGGGGTCAATATATGCTTGCTAGTGTTGGAGGATATTGGGGTCAATATATGCTTGCTAGTGTTGGTGGATATTGGGGTCAATATATGCTTGCTATTGTTTGTGGATAATGGGGTCAATATATGCTTGCTAGTGTTGGTGGATATTGGGGTCAATATATGCTTGCTAGTGTTGGTGGATATTGGGGTCAATATATGCTTGCTAGTGTTTGTGGATAATGGGGTCAATATATGCTTGCTAGTGTTTGTGGATAATGGGGTCAATATATGCTTGCTAGTGTTGGTGGATATTGGGGTCAATATATGCTTGCTAGTGTTGGTGGATATTGGGGTCAATATATGCTTGCTAGTGTTTGTGGATAATGGGGTCAATATATGCTTGCTAGTGTTGGTGGATATTGGGGTCAATATATGCTTGCTAGTGTTGGTGGATATTGGGGTCAATATATGCTTGCTAGTGTTTGTGGATAAAGGGGTCACTACTTAGTACTTACTTGCTTGCTATTGTTTGTGGATAATTGGGTCAATACTTACATTCTGATGATAAAATAATTTAGATCAAAAATAGTTTTGTTTTAAGATACTTCTTTCCAGAGACTAAATTTTTTCAATGACCAGTTATATTTAGGACTATGGACCAGTTATATTTAGGACTATGGTTAGGTTTTAGTTTTCGTTTTATTTACTTAAAAACAATTTATGGATTATAGTGTATTTTTTGTTGTCATGTTAGGTTATTCATTTCTAAAGAAACCTAGCGTGGTTGTTAGCCTGTAAGGGAGCTAATCAAATCTATGTGAGTTGATGGGGAAAATAGAAGTGGACGCTAAAAACCTCTTTAGTTCTAATAAATTGTATTATGTATACTGGTTTATTAACCTTTCAAAAAATTATATTTTAGCTGATTTTCCATCCAGATCGTTTTTTTGATAATGTTGTAAAGCTTCTAAAACACAAAGCTTTCTCAACGGTGAAGAAGTTGCGACAGCCTGTTGACAAGTCAAAGTAAGTTCAGGGTACAAAAAAGAAGTTGTCACTCTAATTACTTTGACGGAGTAAGAGTAGTGAATTACATGAAATGCGGCTATCGATTGGAAGGTGCGCGGACCTTTGACCACAGGTGCTTTGACCATAGGGGGTTTGACCATAAGGGGTTTGACCACAGCGGAGCTTTGACCATAGGAGCTTTGACCATAGGGGGTTTGACCACAGCGGGCCTTTGACCATAGCGGTGCTTTGACCATAGGGGGTTTGACCACATGTGTTTTCTCAGCAAAGGGTCATTGATCACAGGTGGTCTATCAACGGGTGTTTGATCACTGTGTCCGGCTTTGATCATAGGTGTGATACAATTAACACTATTTTATACACGTTTCCTGAGAGTACGTTAATAGAAATTAACATATATTTTAAAAAAGCCAAGAACTGTATTTTAGTCTCCACATAAAGGCTGGTGCTAGGCCTTATAGATTTATTTTAAATATAAATGAAACACAAATAATGCGACATATAACAAGTTTCACAAATAAATAATGTAGATGTACTTGAAAATACATAGCATATATAAAGGATAAAAGGATAATAAATAATACAAAAATTGCCAACAATATAGTCAAAGATGTAATACATAAAATGGTTAACTAAATGATAGATGTGCTATAGCACGCAAATATGTCAGTACATCTGTTTGACCATATGTCTGGACAGCACGTTGTACCTTTTCGTGCACCATCTTGTATCGCTTCTCAGCTGGGTAGCTTGCCCCTGCGACACCTTGCAAGAAAGTTGTCTTTTGCCGCGTGCAGTCCATCTGTAGACCTTCAAGGAAACGCCACATTGTTGGGTGACTACATTGGAGGAGAGACTGAAGACTGAATTGCCATCCTTCACAAATGTTATTTGTTCGTGCTACACCATCGCCAATCGTGTGCATTTGATTCCAAGTTTCAACTGGAAACAAAGCAAGCTTGTACTTTTCGCCACGACCACGGATGCGACGACCTCGGACACAGCGCTTGTGATCAAACACCAGTTGATAGACCACCTGTGATCAAAGACCCTCTGCTGAGAAAACCCTGTGGTCAAACCCCCTATGGTCAAACCACCGCTATGGTCAAAAGCCCGCTGTGGTCAAACCCCCTATGGTCAAAGCCCCTATGGTCAAAGCTCCGCTGTGGTCAAACCCCCTATGGTCAAACCCCCTATGGTCAAAGCACCTGTGGTCAAAGGTCCTAGGACCGATTGGAATTATATCTAAATGATTTATACAATCCAAGGTTTATTTCATTTTTAGCCACTCTAAATGTTTATAAAATCCAAGTTTTATTTCATTATCAGACACTCTAAATGTTTATAAAATCCAAGTTTTATTTCATTATCAGACACTCTAAATGTTTATAAAATCCAAGATTTGTTTCATTATCAGACACTCTAAATGTTTATAAAATCCAAGTTTTATTTCATTACCAGACACTCTAAATGTTTATAAAATCCAAGGTTTATTTGACTATCAGGTGGTCTACGACGCCAGCTAATGTCAATGCCTATTATAGCTCCATTAGAAACCAAATTAGTAAGTCCTCTAACTATACAGCAGATACATGCAGTCAGTTTAGATGTGTGGGTATGTGTGGGATGTTGAGTTCAGATGAGATGTTTAGGTGGGGGAGATGTGTTGGTGGAAGGTGAGTTAGTTGAGATGTGTGGGGGTGAGTTAGTTGAGATGTGTGGGGGTGAGTTAGTTGAGATGTGTGGGGGTGAGTTAGTTGAGATGTGTGGGGGTGAGTTAGTTGAGATGTGTGTGGGGGTGAGTTAGTTGAGATGTTTGGGGGTGAGTTAGTTGAGATGTGTGGGGGTGAGTTAGTTGAGATGTGTGTGGGGGTGAGTTAGTTGAGATGTGTGGGGGTGAGTTAGTTGAGATGTGTGTGGAGTGAGTTAGTTGAGATGTGTGTGGGGGTGAGTTAGTTGAGATGTGTGGGGGTGAGTTAGTTGAGATGTGTGGGGGTGAGTTAGTTGAGATGTGTGTGGGGTGAGTTAGTTGAGATGTGTAAGTGGGGGTGAGTTAGTTGAGATGTGTAAGTGGGGGTGAGTTAGTTGAGATGTGTAAGTGGGGGTGAGTTAGTTGAGATGTGTAAGTGGGGGTGAGTTAGTTGAGATGTGTGTGGGGGTGAGTTAGTTGAGATGTGTAAGTGGGGGTGAGTTAGTTGAGATGTGTAAGTGGGGTTAGTTAGTTGAGATGTGTAAGTGGGGGTGCGATAGTTGAGATGTGTGGGGGTGAGTTAGTTGAGATGTCTAAGTGGGGGTGCGATAGTTGAGATGTGTGTGGGGTGAGTTAGTTGAGATGTGTAAGTGGGGTTAGTTAGTTGAGATGTGTAAGTGGGGGTGCGATAGTTGAGATGTGTGTGGGGCGAGTTAGTTGAGATGTGTGTGGGGTGAGTTAGTTGAGATGTGTAAGTGGGGTTAGTTAGTTGAGATGTGTAAGTGGGGGTGCGATAGTTGAGATGTGTGGGGGTGAGTTAGTTGAGATGTGTAAGTGGGGGTGAGTTAGTTGAGATGTGTGGGGGTGAGTTAGTTGAGATGTGTGTGGGGGTGAGTTAGTTGAGATGTGTGGGGGTGAGTTAGTTGAGATGTGTAAGTGGGGGTGCGATAGTTGAGATGTGTGGGGGTGAGTTAGTTGAGATGTGTTGTGGGGTGAGTTAGTTGAGATGTGTGTGGGGGTGAATTAGTTGAGATGTGTGGGGGTGAGTTAGTTGAGATGTGTAAGTGGGGGTGAGTTAGTTGAGATGTGTGGGGGTGAGTTAGTTGAGATGTGTAAGTGGGGGTGAGTTAGTTGAGATGTGTGGGGGTGAGTTAGTTGAGATGTGTGGGGGTGAGTTAGTTGAGATGTGTGGGGGTGAGTTAGTTGAGATGTGTGGGGGTGAGTTAGTTGAGATGTGTGGGGGTGAGTTAGTTGAGATGTGTTGTGGGGTGAGTTAGTTGAGATGTGTGTGGGGTGAGTTAGTTGAGATGTGTGGGGGTGAGTTAGTTGAGATGTGTAAGTGGGGGTGAGTTAGTTGAGATGTGTGGGGGTGAGTTAGTTGAGATGTGTAAGTGGGGGTGCGATAGTTGAGATGTGTGGGGGTGAGTTAGTTGAGATGTGTAAGTGGGGGTGCGATAGTTGAGATGTGTGGGGGTGAGTTAGTTGAGATGTGTAAGTGGGGGTGAGTTAATTGAGATGTGTAAGTGGGGGTGAGTTAGTTGAGATGTGTAAGTGGGGGTGAGTTGAGATGTTTGGGGGTGAGTTAGTTGAGATATGTGTGTGGGGGTGAGTTAGTTGAGATGTGTGGGGGTAAGTTAGTTGAGATGTGTGTGTGGGGGTGAGTTAGTTGAGATGTGTGTGGGGTGAGTTAGTTGAGATGTGTGTGGGGTGAGTTAGTTGAGATGTGTGTGGGGCGAGTTAGTTGAGATGTGTGTGGGGTGAGTTAGTTGAGATATGTGTGGGGGTGAGTTAGTTGAGATGTGTGGGGGTAAGTTAGTTGAGATGTGTGTGTGGGGGTGAGTTAGTTGAGATGTGTGTGGGGTGAGTTAGTTGAGATGTGTGTGGGGTGAGTTAGTTGAGATGTGTGTGGGGTGAGTTAGTTGAGATGTGTGTGGGGGTGAGTTAGTTGAGATGTGTGTGGGGTGAGTACGTATAGATGTGTGTGTGGGGGTGAGTTAGTTGAGATGTATGGGGAGTGAGTTAGTTGAGATGTGTGTGGAGTGAGTTAGTTGAGATGTGTGTGGGGTGAGTTAGTTGAGATATGTAAGTGGGGCGAGTTAGTTGAGATGTGTGTGGGGGGTGAGTTAGATGAGATGTGTGTGGGGGGTGAGTTAGTTGAGATGTGTAAGTGGGGGTGAGTTAGTTGAGATGTGTGGGGGTGAGTTAGTTGAGATGTGTGGGGGTGAGTTAGTTGAGATGTGTGTGGGGTGAGTTAGTATAGATGTGTGTGTGGGGGTGAGTTAGTTGAGATGTATGGGGAGTGAGTTAGTTGAGATGTGTGTGGGGTGAGTTAGTTGAGATGTGTGTGGGGGTGAGTTAGTTGAGATGTGTGTGGGGTGAGTTAGTATAGATGTGTGTGTGTGGGGGTGAGTTAGTTGAGATGTATGGGGAGTGAGTTAGTTGAGATGTGTGTGGGGGTGAGTTAGTTGAGATGTGTGTGGGGTGAGTTAGTTGAGATATGTAAGTGGGGCGAGTTAGTTGAGATGTGTGTGGGGGGTGAGTTAGATGAGATGTGTGTGGGGGGTGAGTTAGTTGAGATGTGTAAGTGGGGGTGAGTTAGTTGAGATGTTTGTGGGGTGAGTAAGTTGAGATGTGTGTGGGGTGAGTTAGTTGAGATGTGTGTGGGGGGTGAGTTAGTTGAGATGTGTAAGTGGGGGTGAGTTAGTTGAGATGTTTGTGGGGTGAGTAAGTTGAGATGTGTAGTTAAAGCATATTTTGTTCACAGCTTTTCCTGCTGCTATTCTACAACAACCATTTTACAGCAAAGACTATCCCAAGTGAGTACTACAATAAAAAGACTATCTCAAGTAAGTACTACCTACCATGTAAAGACTATCCCAAGTGAGTACTACAATAAAAAGACTATCCCAAGTGAGTACTACAATAAAAAGACTATCCCAAGTAAGTACTACAATAAAAAGACTACCCCAAGTAAGTACTACCTACCATATAAAGATTATCCCAAATGAGTACTACCTATCATATAAAGACTATCCCAAATGAGTACTACCTATCATATAAAGACTATCCCAAATGAGTACTACCTATCATATGATCTCTCGTTTGTATCTCTTTGTGTACTTGATCTTATACAACGGTCAATGAAAACACAGATACCATTACACATTTCGATTGTTTATAACCCATTGCTCAAGACGTTATATACAGAATGCCACCATTTTTCAAAAACATTGATGCTGACAATTATTGTACTATTGGTAGCTGACATGAATGTGTCTTATCTGTATACAATTGTACTATTGGTAGCTGACATGAATGTGTCTTATCTGTATACAATTGTACTATTGGTAGCTGACATGAATGTGTCTTATCTGTATACAATTGTACTATTGGTAGCTGACATGAATGTGTCTTATCTGTATACAATTGTACTATTGGTAGCTGACATGAATGTGTCTTATCTGTATACAATTGTACTATTGGTAGCTGACATGAATGTGTCTTATCTGTATACAATTGTACTATTGGTAGCTGACATGAATGTGTCTTATCTGTATACAATTGTACTATTGGTAGCTGACATGAATGTGTCTTATCTGTATACAATTGTACTATTGGTAGCTGACATGAATGTGTCTTATCTGTATACAATTGTACTATTGGTAGCTGACATGAATGTATCATATCTGTATACAATTGTACTATTGGTAGCTGACATGAATGTGTCTTATCTGTATACAATTGTACTATTGGTAGCTGACATGAATGTGTCTTATCTGTATACAATTGTACTATTGGTAGCTGACATGAATGTGTCATATCTGTATACAATTGTACTATTGGTAGCTGACATGAATGTGTCTTATCTGTATACAATTGTACTATTGGTAGCTGACATGAATGTATCATATCTGTATACAATTGTACTATTGGTAGCTGACATGAATGTGTCTTATCTGTATACAATTGTACTATTGGTAGCTGACATGAATGTGTCATATCTGTATACAATTGTACTATTGGTAGCTGTCATGAATGTGTCATATCTGTATACAATTGTACTATTGGTAGCTGACATGAATGTGTCATATCTGTATACAATTGTACTATTGGTAGCTGACATGAATGTGTCATATCTGTATACAATTGTACTATTGGTAGCTGACATGAATGTGTCATATCTGTATACAATTGTACTATTGGTAGCTGACATGAATGTGTCTTATCTGTATACAATTGAACTTAACGAAACAGGTAGGTACACGAGAGCAGGACACTACCCTACCCCGTCAATGACCCCCCCCCCCCCCGCGGAGCAATTACCCCCTGTCAGTTACCCCCCCGTACAGTTAGGGATAAGGTTAGAGATAGGGTTAAGGTTAGGATTAGGATAAGTTAGGTTAGGTTAGGTTTAGGGAGATATGTAGGTTTAGAATTGGTTTATTATTCATGTTGTGGTCAGAGTTAGCTATTGGTTTGTTGGGATTTTAGGTTACACGGTGTGTAAAGTGATTATTTTTACTGAGCTCTTATATATATATATATATATATATATATATATATATATATATATATATATATATATATGTAACTGGGGTGGGCCTAACCACCAGTTACAAATGATAACGAACGAGAAGCCGCGACGCAGTATGAAATCTGACGCAACCATAACAGGTGGCTTATTGGATCGGTCTGATGACGATCTCAAAGCCAACGCGTGCTATTTTGGGAAACGGTACGAGAAGTTTCAGACGAGCTGTCAACTTTGATGGATGGGACGCAGATGTTTTAGTGAATCGGACGGTACGTCAGAAACTGCGACATTAGTATTCGGATACATCGATTACAAGTATCGATTACGGAAATGGAGACAAGTACGACTACGATTTCAAGGCATAAATAGGAGGGGACGGCAGAACTCGTCCTCTCTCTTCCCGTTTCGAGGCTCTTGCCTCCTTCATCGCTCGCTTAGATCAGTCAGTCTGTGTGACTATGTCAAGTCGGTTATAGAACGGGTTAGCCGTATTGTGTTAAGGAGGATTATAGACATGTGGATTCAGTTATATAAAGCCTAGTGAAGGACTGTTAGGGGTCAGTTGATTCAGACTATTATTGAGAAGCATTCCTGTTGATTTATTGTGTTATTATGAAGCATTTCTTGATTCATGTAATAAAGGATCAATAGCGAACCTGCATCTTGAGTATCTATACTGTGGTCAATGTTGTCTAGAATGAGTGGTTAAACTCGTTAACACGTGGCACTACAGGCAATTAGGTCTCATTACATGTGGCGTTGCGAGCATGGTAACTGTTGGCTCGTTACAATTGGCGTTGTCGGCAGGATAAATGTTCGCTCGTCACAATTGGCGCTGCGATCAGGATGAATTCAACTAGACTTGCCGTTTAAGGCACCTATAGTCAACCTTGTGCATAACTGTGTTTAGTGTGTGTGTGAATTCGGACATTCAGGAACTGTGAAAATTGAGGAACGAGGAAAAATTTTTCATACACACACGGTAAGAAAGAACTCTTTTTTTTAGTACTTAAGGAAGAAAATGTCTACTCTGGACGAGAAGCAGACCCATATAGTGGTCCTACCCAGAGAGTCCCATATTAACAAATTTTACGGGGACGGAGATCCAACTTTAACCAACAGGTTCAGTGAAGAGGTCAAAGCGGCCTGGGCCTCGAGACATATGTCACCAGAGGAAAGATTAAGACTGCTGATGGGCAGTATAGGTGAAACGGTTAGGGCAGAGGTTAAGTGCCACGATAGGACCGTCCAATCAGATCCAGATAAGGTGCTAGATCTGATTATGGAGACCTTTGGGGAGAGACGGTCGGGAGTGCAACTGCTATCGGGATTCGTGGGCTTAAAGCAGAGAATGGCGGAGAGTGTGATGGAGTACTCACACCGGATGAACAGGGCCTTTGATTTGGTAAAGGGCAAATCACCGGACATTGATGTACGCCTACTGAGGGACCATTTCATCGAGGGGCTAGCAACCCCGATCTTAAGGAGAGAGTTGAAAGAGGAGGTCCACAGAGACCAGCAGTTGACCTTCCTTCAGGTCAGGAACTCAGCGATCCGCAGGTCCGAGGATGAGGACCAATCGAACTGTTCGGTGGACAAAGTCTCTGTGCCTGAACAGAGACAATCCCCACCCACAGGGGCCGACACGATGGAGACCATGATGGCTCAACTGTTGGCCCACCTAGAGAAGGTTGACCAACGCTTGAAGTGGTTGGAAAGCAGGTCAACAGCTGAGAATCAGGAAAAGAACGGTACAAAACAGGGACGGGCTGGACGGCCGCGTCCTGCCAAGCCATCACTCCAATGGACGGCAGACGGTCGACCCATTTGCTTGTCCTGTTCACAACCCGGACATATGGCACGGTACTGTCCGGTGAAACGATCGCCCTCTGTAAGGCAGGTCAAGGCTACAGAGCGGCGAGGTTATGGCGTAAGAAACAAAAGGAAACAAACAATGAAAGAGTCTCAAACAAGACTCGAAGGGCAATTATCAGATAGTGGAAAAATGAACTGTGAAATGAACTTGAATGTTGAAAAGTTTCAAGTGAACAATTTGTTGGCTAAGAAAAATGATGATAAGAAGAAAATTGGTAGACTTAATAAAGGAATTCAAAGTCTAACCAGGAAACTGGATAGGAAAAGTTCATGCAAATTAAAAGCACAGGAGAAATGTTCATCTTTAGAGCGTCTGTTATCGGAAGAAGTAAATAAAAATAGTAGACAACAGAACAGTGTTGGCAAACTAGAAAAATTATCAGATATTGAAAAAGAACTTCAAATTACAGCAAGGCTGGGATCCATCGAACAGCGATGGGCAGCAGATTTGGCACTCGTTGACCTAGAGAGAAAACATCGCCCGGGGCGGTCCAATGGCAATGCGGACGCCTTATCAAGGAATCCTTACGAGAGACCGGGTGATGAGGAGGAAACACTGACAGGAATATGTGAGGTCAGAGCGTCAACAGATATCCCTCATGGGGTACAAGTGATGCAAAACGGGCAGACCGGGGTGGAGCACATATCCACAGAGCCCGGACATATGGACAGTAGTGATTTTAATTGCCTTAATCACAAAAAGATAAGAGATGCCCAGAGAACGGATACTGGCTTACAACCGCTATTGAAACACGTCCAGGAACAAAAATTCCCAGGAAGAAGGGAAAGAGAACAATTTGGTCGAGAAACAAAGAAAATACTGAGTCAGTGGAACCGTCTCAGTATAAAGGATGGTGTTCTCATGCGGAGAATTCATGACCAAATTGATGGCACAATACACCAGGTGGTGGTGCCGGGACAGTTAAGAGAAGAAGTGCTAAGGTTGGCACATGACAGGGCAGGACACCAGGGTCAGGACAGGACGCACAAAATATTACGACGGAGGTGTTACTGGCCCAATATGGAAATGGAGGTCAAACGCCATTGTGAGGCTTGTGTGAGGTGTCAGCATGCGAAAATGCCAGTTGTCAAAATGAGACAGCCATCAGGACACCTACTAGCGACAAAACCACTAGAGATTGTGGCGATGGACTTTACGTCGTTGGAGCAATCATCGGATGGGACGGAACATGTGTTGGTAATGACTGATGTATTCACCAAATGGACTGTGGCGGTGCCCACACGAGATCAGACTGCCAAAACAGTGGCAAAGGTCTTATTAGAACATTGGTTCATCAAATATGGCATACCAAGACAATTACACTCTGACCAAGGAAGGGCTTTCGAGTCAGAAGTAATTAACCAACTGTGCAGCCACTACGGGATCAACAAATCTAGAACAACCACATTTAATCCGAAGGGAAACGGACAGTGTGAACGGTTCAACCGCAGCATGCATGATTTGCTGCGTACGCTAGAACCTGAACAGAAAAAACGTTGGCCTGATTTTCTCCCAGAGTTGGTATATCTATACAACTGCACACCCCATGCCACAACCGGCTTTACGCCATACATGTTGCTGTTCGGACGAGAGGCTCGACTCCCTCTTGATTTGTCCCTAGGAAAAAGGGAGAGTATGACTGGCTCATACACCGCACTGGAATATGTGAATGAACATATGAGAAGAATTAGAGAAATGTACAGGGTAGTACAGGAAAGACTAGAACATGAAGCACGGCGAAGGGAACCGCCGGTACAGACAAAGGACCCGCCACTCAAACTGAATGACAGGGTATTACTGCGTAGCCACCCGTTAGGCAGAAACAAAATCCACGATCTCTGGGGACAGGAGATATGGCAAGTCGTGGAGATGCCTAAAGCAGCAGGTGGCCCCTTTAAGATAAGACCCATCGATCACGCCAAACCGGATCGGTGGGCGAATATTGCTCAATTAAAGAAATATTGGAATAGGCAAGAAGAGCAGTTACACACAGAGAAACCCAAGACAATTAGGGAACCGGAAGTTATAACGGAAAGTCACATACCCATTCCGGAACCATATCACCATCAACAGAACAACCGCGATACGCAAGGGGAGGATACCGGCAACAATGAGGATCCCGGTCCCTCCAGAAGCAGAGAGACAGTAGACCATCAGATAAGTGGTCCGCGGAGAAGTTTAAGGAACAGAAGGAATACGAAATTTTTTGTCAGCAACCATCAATTCTTTCATGGTCGCGCTGGTATGAAAACAGACTGTTCAAAGAGCTATAGAAGTGAACTGGTGAAGGCACCAAATGGAAAGGGTGGATGTGAATTCTAGAACTGTTTTGTGTCTCAGGAAGATGATGTAGACACAGTTGATATGTGAAATAGGTATAACTGTCAATCGTATACGAATGGAACGTCGTGGACAGTGAGTGGAACAATAAATTTTTTTTTACGATGATGCGATGGACATTTAGGAAGTGCACCTGCCAGGCGTTGTTTGTGGTTGAAAACACACAAAAAAAGCAGGGGTGGATGTAACTGGGGTGGGCCTAACCACCAGTTACAAATGATAACGAACGAGAAGCCGCGACGCAGTATGAAATCTGACGCAACCATAACAGGTGGCTTATTGGATCGGTCTGATGACGATCTCAAAGCCAACGCGTGCTATTTTGGGAAACGGTACGAGAAGTTTCAGACGAGCTGTCAACTTTGATGGATGGGACGCAGATGTTTTAGTGAATCGGACGGTACGTCAGAAACTGCGACATTAGTATTCGGATACATCGATTACAAGTATCGATTACGGAAATGGAGACAAGTACGACTACGATTTCAAGGCATAAATAGGAGGGGACGGCAGAACTCGTCCTCTCTCTTCCCGTTTCGAGGCTCTTGCCTCCTTCATCGCTCGCTTAGATCAGTCAGTCTGTGTGACTATGTCAAGTCGGTTATAGAACGGGTTAGCCGTATTGTGTTAAGGAGGATTATAGACATGTGGATTCAGTTATATAAAGCCTAGTGAAGGACTGTTAGGGGTCAGTTGATTCAGACTATTATTGAGAAGCATTCCTGTTGATTTATTGTGTTATTATGAAGCATTTCTTGATTCATGTAATAAAGGATCAATAGCGAACCTGCATCTTGAGTATCTATACTGTGGTCAATGTTGTCTAGAATGAGTGGTTAAACTCGTTAACACGTGGCACTACAGGCAATTAGGTCTCATTACATGTGGCGTTGCGAGCATGGTAACTGTTGGCTCGTTACAATTGGCGTTGTCGGCAGGATAAATGTTCGCTCGTCACATATATATATATATATATATATATATATATATATATACATTCATGCGAATAATTATATCTGTATCATTTTAGGAGCCTAAACTACGGTGGTATTGGCATGGTTATAGGGCATGAAATGACTCATGGATTCGATGATAGGGGTCGCCAGTATGATAAAAATGGAATTCTCGTGCAATGGTGGGATGATGAAGTTATACGGAGATTTAAGGTTGATACAATTTCTCCAGCATTTCATTAGATTTATTTAGGTTTTCATACAATGTTTCTAGTTCATGTTTGTGAAGATCACAGTACATCACTTTCAAAGTAATTGTTTAGTATAAAACGAATACAGTATTAGTCTGATAGAAAATAAGCCAAACATGTTGCTACAATCTTAGGAGCGAGCACAGTGTATTATCGACCAGTACAACAACTACAGCGTCCCTGAGGTTAAGATGAACGTCAATGGCATTCAAACACAGGGGGAGAACATTGCTGACAATGGGGGACTAAAGGAGGCCTATAAGGTTCTCATCTTCAATTCTTTTGCTCTTTAGAGTAGTTTGTCATAACGTGTGTTGTAGAATTATCAGGTTTTATGCAGTAGAATTGTTGATGTTTATGCAGTATAATTGTTGATGTTTGATGCAGTAGAATTGTATATGCTTTGTGCAGTAAAATTGCTGATGTTTTATGCAGTAGAATAGTTGATGTTTTATGCAGTAGAATTATTGATGTTTTATGCAGTAGAATTGTATATGCTTTGTGCAGTAGAATTACTCATGTTTTGTGCAGTAGCATTGTTGATGTTTTATGCAGTAGAATTGTTGATGCTTTGTGCAGTAGAATTGTTGATGTTTTATGCAGTAGAATTGTTGATGTTTTGTGCAGTAGAATTGTTGATGTTTTATGCAGTAGAATTGTTGATGCTTTGTGCAGTAGAATTGTTGATGTTTTATGCAGTAGAATTGTTAATGTTTTGTGCAGTAGAATTGTTGATGTTTTATGCAGTAGAATTGTTGATGTTTTGTGCAGTAGAATTGTTGATGTTTTGTGCAGTAGAATTGTTGATGTTTTATGCAGTAGAATTGTTGATGTTTTGTGCAGTAGAATTGTTGATGTTTTGTGCAGTAGAATTGTCTTCAGTAGAATTGTTGATGTTTTGTGCAGTAGAATTGTTGATGTTTTATGTAGTAGAATTGTTGATGCTTTGTGCAGTAGAATTGTTGATGTTTTATGCAGTAGAATTGTTGATGTTTTGTGCAGTAGAATTGTTGATGTTTTGTGCAGTAGAATTTTTTATGTTTTGTGCATTAGAATTGTTGTTGCTTTGTGCAGTAGAATTGTTCATATTTTGTCTCCTTCATGTTATCTTTATGTATCTGTTATGCCCAAACTGTTAACAATTAGTTATCAAAAAACTTTGGTTTGACCAAACATTTCAGGCCTTCAGAAACTCACGTGGACATCTAGAGCAAAGATTACCTGGCCTGCTTGAATATTCGAATGATCAGCTCTTTTTCATCAACTTTGCTCAGGTATTCAATTTCACAGTCCGCATTCGGTGCATGCGTGACGATTTAAAAAAAAATAAAAAAAATAATTTAATAAAGTTTTGAAATGCAAAAGAAAACAGAACACAGAACACATGAGATTACAACACAAAATATCACACTATACACAACAAATACAACACACAACAGCACTTAACACAACACAACCGATTTTCTAATCCATTAAAAGTACATTTTATTTTCTTTATGAAATTTAATAAACTATAAAAGTGGGTGAAATAATTACACTATTTATTACACTATCGCATATTACATTTTTCATTTTCTAGTATAATAAAAGATTAAATTTCAATATAATATATAGAAAAGCTGTTTGCGATTGATGTCACAAAATATCTACGTCTGTGTCAAACGTTAATCTAATCTAGTATAATATTATAAGCTATATTTTTAAATATCTATGACTGTGTCAAACATTAATCTAGTATGATATTATAAGCTATATTTTTAAATATCTATGACTGTGTCAAACGTTAATCTAGTATGATATTATAAGCTATATTTTTAAATATCTATGACTGTGTCAAACATTAATCTAGTATAATATTATAAGCCATATTTTTAAATATCTATGACTGTGTCAAACGTTAATCTAGTATAATATTATAAGCTATATTTTTAAATATCTATGACTGTGTCAAACGTTAATCTAGTATAACATTATAAGCTATATTTTTAAATATCTATGTCTGTGTCAAACATTAATCTAGTATGACATTATAAGCTATATTTTTAAATATCTATGACTGTGTCAAACGTTAATCTAGTATGATATTATAAGCTATATTTTTAAATATCTATGACTGTGTCAAACGTTAATCTAGTATGATATTATAAGCTATATTTTTTAAATATCTATGACTGTTTCAAACGTTAATCTAGTATGATATTATAAGCTATATTTTTAAATATCTATGACTGTGTCAAACGTTAATCTAGTATGATATTATAAGCTATATTTTTAAATATCTATGACTGTGTCAAACGTTAATCTAGTATGATATTATAAGCTATATTTTTAAATATCTATGACTGTGTCAAACATTAAACTAGTATGATATTATAAGCTATATTTTTAAATATCTATGTCTGTGTCAAACATTAATCTAGTATAATACTATAAGCTATATTTTTAAATATCTATGACTGTGTCAAACATTAATCTAGTATGATATTATAAGCTATATTTTTAAATATCTATGACTGTGTCAAACGTTAATCTAGTATGATATTATAAGCTTTATTTTTAAATATCTATGACTGTGTCAAACGTTAATCTAGTATGATATTATAAGCTATATTTTTAAATATCTATGACTGTGTCAAACGTTAATCTAGTATGATATTATAAGCTATATTTTTCAACGTGACCGAAACCAGATTGCAGATATGTGCACATTCTAAAATACTTCCGTTTGACATCATAGGGGCTAGATCACATTATTGTACCCACATAACGCTCATTTCAAAAATAATTTTATGAGAGCGTCAATAGTTTCAAGGGCTATAGTTTCTGATAACAAAGAAAATTGTTATTATTCTTTTTTTTTTTCCGCCAACTGCTTTTATAGCAATTTTACGGTTCCGAGTATATTTTCCCTCCTAAAAATAACGAAGAAGAACAAATAAAAAAGTAGTTTTTCCATATTTATTTTAAAAGCTCGAGGGTCCCTGGACCGCGGGGCCCCTACGTCTAGGGGCCCCGTTGGTTACATGTTTGTTACAAGTGTCACATTAAACCATACATTGTTTTGAGAACATTTGAGAGTTACACATAAGGACCACATTGAAACCAATTGTTTTGAGAACATTTGAGAGTTACACATAAGGACCACATTGAAACCAATTGTTTTGAGAACATTTGAGAGTTACACATAAGGACCACATTGAAACCAATTGTTTTGAGAACATTTGAGAGTTACACATAAGGACCACATTGAAACCAATTGTTTTGAGAACATTTGAGAGTTACACATAAGGACCACAATGAAACCAATTGTTTTGAGAACATTTGAGAGAGCTACACATAAGGACCACATTGAAACCAATTGTTTTGAGAACATTTGAGAGAGCTACACATAAGGACCACATTGAAACCAATTGTTTTGAGAACATTTGAGAGAGCTACACATAAGGACCACATTGAAACCAATTGTTTTGAGAACATTTGAGAGAGCTACACATAAGGACCACATTGAAACCAATTGTTTTGAGAACATTTGAGAGAGCTACACATAAGGACCACATTGAAACCAATTGTTTTGAGAACATTTGAGAGAGCTACACATAAGGACCACATTGACCAATATTAATTTTCTTAGGATGTAGTCGGCCTCACAACGTGAATGTTCAATACAATGAAATATTGATTTGGATTTAATTCAAGCTTTCTATTGAATGCACAGTGACGCGTGTGGTCCATGCGTGTAACTCTAGTAGAAGGTATGAGAACACAAGGTCGAGTCATGAGCTTGACATTACAAATAAAGATGACACAGAATATAAAAACTGTATTGCTTCAATTTGTATATAGGCAATGCGCGGTGTTTAGATCATGTTATTTTGATGTGAAGAGCGCGATTCAAAACCATTTCAAAAAACAATTTATTGTGATTAGTTAAGCACATTCAAGTAGGCTACTCCGTGTTGTAAATCTCAAATGATTTTTATTTTTACCGCACTAGTTTTTGGAATTTGAGAGAGAGAAACAGACAGGCATATATTATAATATACACGTGTATGTGCGTAAAATTATGTGTTACCACGACTGGTGACGCCCGACCTAATGACGTCACGCAAAGATCCCGCCAGAGATATCATGTGAACTAATTAAACTAGACCCCCTTAAGTCAACTTGTGAAGTACTTGTACTAGCTTTGTTCTCTCCCTTTAGGTATGGTGTGATGTTATGAGCTTTGTTCTCTCCCTTTAGGTATGGTGTGGTGTTATGAGCTTTGTTCTCTCCCTTTAGGTATGGTGTTATGAGCTTTGTTCTCTCCCTTTAGGTATGGTGTTATGAGCTTTGTTCTCTCCCTTTACGTATGGTGTGATGTTATGAGCTTTATTCTCTCCCTTTAGGTATGGTGTTATGAGCTTTATTCTCTCCCTTTAGGTATGGTGTTATGAGCTTTGTTCTCTCCCTTTAGGTATGGTGTGATGTTATGAGCTTTGTTCTCTCCCTTTAGGTATGGTGTTATGAGCTTTATTCTCTCCCTTTAGGTATGGTGTTATGAGCTTTGTTCTCTCCCTTTAGGTATGGTGTGATGTTATGAGCTTTGTTCTCTCCCTTTAGGTATGGTGTGATGTTATGAGCTTTGTTCTCTCCCTTTAGGTATGGTGTGGTCTTATGAGCTTTGTTCTCTCCCTTTTGGTATGGTGTTATGAGCTTTGTTCTCTCCCTTTAGGTATGGTATGGTGTTATGAGCTTTGTTCTCTCCCTTTAGGTATGGTATGGTGTTATGAGCTTTGTTCTCTCCCTTTAGGTATGGTGTGGTGTTATGAGCTTTGTTCTCTCCCTTTAGGTATGGTGTTATGAGCTTTGTTCTCTCCCTTTATGTATGGTGTGGTGTTAAGAGCTTTGTTTTCTCCCTTTAGGTATGGTGTGGTGTTATGAGCTTTGTTCTCTCCCTTTAGGTATGGTGTGGTGTTATGAGCTTTGTTCTCTCCCTTTAGGTATGGTGTTATGAGCTTTGTTCTCTCCCTTTAGGTATGGTGTGGTGTTATGAGCTTTGTTCTCTCCCTTTAGGTATGGTGTTATGAGCTTTGTTCTCTCCCTTTAGGTATGGTGTTATGAGCTTTGTTCTCTCCCTTTAGGTATGGTGTTATGAGCTTTATTCTCTCCCTTTAGGTATGGTGTTATGAGCTTTGTTCTCTCCTTTTAGGTATGGTGTGATCTTATGAGCTTTGTTCTCTCCCTTTAAGTATGGTGTGATGTTATAAGCTTTGTTCTCTTCCTTTAGGTATGGTGTGGTGTTATGAGCTCTGTTCTCTCCCTTTAGGTATGGTGTTATGAGCTCTGCTCTCTCCCTTTAGGTATGGTGTTATGAGCTTTGTTCTCTCCCTTTAGGTATGGTGTTATGAGCTTTGTTCTCTCCCTTTAGGTATGGTGTTATGAGCTTTGTTCTCTCCCTTTAGGTATGGTGTGGTGTTATGAGCTTTGTTCTCTCCCTTTAGGTATGGTGTTATGAGCTTTGTTCTCTCCCTTTAGGTATGGTGTTATGAGCTTTGTTCTCTCCCTTTAGGTATGGTGTTATGAGCTTTGTTCTCTCCCTTTAGGTATGGTGTTATGAGCTTTGTTCTCTCCCTTTAGGTATGGTGTGGTCTTATGAGCTTTGTTCTCTCCCTTTAGGTATGGTGTGGTGTTATGAGCTTTGTTCTCTCCCTTTAGGTATGGTGTTATGAGCTTTGTTCTCTCCCTTTAGGTATGGTGTTATGAGCTTTGTTCTCTCCCTTTAGGTATGGTGTGATGTTATGAGCTTTATTCTCTCCCTATAGGTATGGTGTGGTGTTATGAGCTTTGTTCTCTCCCTTTAGGTATGGTGTGGTGTTATGAGCTTTGTTCTCTCCCTTTAGGTATGGTGTTATGAGCTTTGTTCTCTCCCTTTAGGTATGGTGTTATGAGCTTTGTTCTCTCCCTTTAGGTATGGTGTTATGAGCTTTGTTCTCTCCCTTTAGGTATGGTGTTATGAGCTTTGTTCTCTCCCTTTAGGTATTGTGTAAAGAGCTTTATTCTCTCCCTTTAGGTATGGTGTTATGAGCTTTGTTCTCTCCTTTTAGGTATGGTGTGATCTTATGAGCTTTGTTCTCTCCCTTTAGGTATGGTGTGATGTTATGAGCTCTGTTCTCTCCCTTTAGGTATGGTGTTATGAGCTCTGCTCTCTCCCTTTAGGTATGGTGTTATGAGCTTTGTTCTCTCCCTTTAGGTATGGTGTTATGAGCTTTGTTCTCTCCCTTTAGGTATGGTGTTATGAGGTTTGTTCTCTCCCTTTAGGTATGGTGTGGTGTTATGAGCTTTGTTCTCTCCCTTTAGGTATGGTGTTATGAGCTTTGTTCTCTCCCTTTAGGTATGGTGTGGTCTTATGAGCTTTGTTCTCTCCCTTTAGGTATGGTGTGGTGTTATGAGCTTTGTTCTCTCCCTTTAGGTATGGTGTTATGAGCTTTGTTCTCTCCCTTTAGGTATGGTGTTATGAGCTTTGTTCTCTCCCTTTAGGTATGGTGTGATGTTATGAGCTTTATTCTCTCCCTATAGGTATGGTGTGGTGTTATGAGCTTTGTTCTCTCCCTTTAGGTATGGTGTGGTGTTATGAGCTTTGTTCTCTCCCTTTAGGTATGGTGTTATGAGCTTTGTTCTCTCCCTTTAGGTATGGTGTTATGAGCTTTGTTCTCTCCCTTTAGGTATGGTATGGTGTTATGAGCTTTGTTCTCTCCCTTTAGGTAAGGTGTGGTGTTATGAGCTTTGTTCTCTCCCTTTAGGTATGGTGTGGTCTTATGAGCTTTGTTCTCTCCCTTTAGGTATGGTGTGGTGTTATGAGCTTTGTTCTCTCCCTTTAGGTATGGTGTGGTGTTATGAGCTTTGTTCTCTCCCTTTAGGTATGGTGTTATGAGCTTTGTTCTCTCCCTTTAGGTATGGTGTTATGAGCTTTATTCTCTCCCTTTAGGTATGGTGTGGTGTTATGAGCTTTGTTCTCTCCCTTTAGGTATGGTGTGGTATTATGAGCTTTGTTCTCTCCCTTTAGGTATGGTGTTATGAGCTTTATTCTCTCCCTTTAGGTATGGTGTTATGAGCTTTGTTCTCTCCCTTTAGGTATGGTGTGATGTTATGAGCTTTATTCTCTCCCTTTAGGTATGGTGTGGTGTTATGAGCTCTGTTCTCTCCCTTTAGGTATGGTGTGGTGTTATGAGCTTTGTTCTCTCCCTTTAGGTATGGTGTGATGTTATGAGCTTTGTTCTCTCCCTTTAGGTATGGTGTGGTGTTATGAGCTTTGTTCTCTCCCTTTAGGTATGGTGTGGTCTTATGAGCTTTGTTCTCTCCCTTTAGGTATGGTGTTATGAGCTTTGTTCTCTCCCTTTAGGTATGGTGTGGTGTTATGAGCTTTGTTCTCTCCCTTTAGGTATGGTGTGGTGTTATGAGCTTTGTTCTCTCCCTTTAGGTATGGTGTGGTGTTATGAGCTTTGTTCTCTCCCTTTAGGTATGGTGTTATGAGCTTTATTCTCTCCCTTTAGGTATGGTGTGGTGTTATGAGCTCTGTTCTCTCCGTTTAGGTATGGTGTGATGTTATGAGCTTTGTTCTCTCCCTTTAGGTATGGTGTGGTCTTATGAGCTTTGTTCTCTCCCTTTAGGTATGGTGTGGTCTTATGAGCTTTGTTCTCTTCCTTTAGGTATGGTGTGGTGTTATGAGCTTTGTTCTCTCCCTTTAGGTATGGTGTTATGAGCTTTGTTCTCTCCCTTTAGTTATGGTGTTATGAGCTTTATTCTCTCCCTTTAGGTATGGTGTTATGAGCTTTGTTCTCTCCCTTTAGGTATGGTGTGATGTTATGAGCTTTGTTCTCTCCCTTTAGGTATGGTGTGGTGTTATGAGCTCTGTTCTCTCCCTTTAGGTATGGTGTGGTGTTATGAGCTCTGTTCTCTCCCTTTAGGTATGGTGTGATGTTATGAGCTTTGTTCTCTCCCTTTAAGTATGGTGTGGTCTTATGAGCTTTGTTCTCTCCCTTTAGGTATGGTGTGGTCTTATGAGCTTTGTTCTCTCCCTTTAGGTATGGTGTTATGAGCTTTGTTCTCTCCCTTTAGGTATGGTGTTATGAGCTTTGTTCTCTCCCTTTAGGTATGGTGTGGTGTTATGAGCTTTGTTCTCTCCCTTTAGGTATGGTGTGGTGTTATGAGCTTTGTTCTCTCCCTTTAGGTATGGTGTGGTGTTATGAGCTTTGTTCTCTCCCTTTAGGTATGGTGTGGTGTTATGAGCTTTGTTCTCTCCCTTTAGGTATGGTGTGGTGTTATGAGCTTTGTTCTCTCCCTTTAGGTATGGTGTGGTGTTATGAGCTTTGTTCTCTCCCTTTAGGTATGGTGTGGTGTTATGAGCTTTGTTCTCTCCCTTTAGGTATGGTGTGGTGTTATGAGCTTTGTTCTCTCCCTTTAGGTATGGTGTTATGAGCTTTGTTCTCTCCCTTTAGGTATGGTGTGGTGTTATGAGCTTTGTTCTCAACCTTTAGGTATGGTGTTATGAGCTTTGTTCTCTCCCTTTAGGTATGGTGTGGTGTTATGAGCTTTGTTCTCTCCCTTTAGGTATGGTGTTATGAGCTTTGTTCTCTCCCTTTAGGTATGGTGTGGTCTTACGAGCTTTGTTCTCTCCCTTTAGGTATGGTGTGGTGTTATGAGCTTTGTTCTCTCCCTTTAGGTATGGTGTGGTGTTATGAGCTCTGTTCTCTCCCTTTATGTATGGTGTGATGTTATGAGCTTTGTTCTCTCCCTTTAGGTATGTTGTGGTCTTATGAGCTTTGTTCTCTCCCTTTAGGTATGGTGTGGTCTTATGAGCTTTGTTCTCTCCCTTTAGGTATGGTGTTATGAGCTTTGTTCTCTCCCTTTAGGTATGGTGTTATGAGCTTTGTTCTCTCCCTTTAGGTATGGTGTGGTGTTATGAGCTTTGTTCTCTCCCTTTAGGTATGGTGTGGTGTTATGAGCTTTGTTCTCTCCCTTTAGGTATGGTGTGGTCTTATGAGCTTTGTTCTCTCCCTTTAGGTATGGTGTGGTGTTATGAGCTTTGTTCTCTCCCTTTAGGTATGGTGTTATGAGCTTTGTTCTCTCCCTTTAGGTATGGTGTTATGAGCTTTGTTCTCTCCCTTTAGGTATGGTGTGATGTTATGAGCTTTATTCTCTCCCTTTAGGTATGGTGTGGTGTTATGAGCTTTGTTCTCTCCCTTTAGGTATGGTGTGGTGTTATGAGCTTTGTTCTCTCCCTTTAGGTATGGTGCTATGAGCTTTGTTCTCTCCCTTTAGGTATGGTGTTATGAGCTTTGTTCTCTCCCTTTAGGTATGGTATGGTGTTATGAGCTTTGTTCTCTCCCTTTAGGTAAGGTGTGGTGTTATGAGCTTTGTTCTCTCCCTTTAGGTATGGTGTGGTGTTATGAGCTTTGTTCTCTCCCTTTAGGTATGGTGTGGTGTTATGAGCTTTGTTCTCTCCCTTTAGGTATGGTGTGGTGTTATGAGCTTTGTTCTCTCCCTTTAGGTATGGTGTTATGAGCTTTGTTCTCTCCCTTTAGGTATGGTGTTATGAGCTTTATTCTCTCCCTTTAGGTATGGTGTGGTGTTATGAGCTTTGTTCTCTCCCTTTAGGTATGGTGTGGTGTTATGATCTTTGTTCTCTCCCTTTAGGTATGGTGTTATGAGCTTTATTCTCTCCCTTTAGGTATGGTGTTATGAGCTTTGTTCTCTCCCTTTAGGTATGGTGTGATGTTATGAGCTTTGTTCTCTCCCTTTAGGTATGGTGTGGTGTTATGAGCTCTGTTCTCTCCCTTTAGGTATGGTGTGGTGTTATGAGCTCTGTTCTCTCCCTTTAGGTATGGTGTGATGTTATGAGCTCGTTCTCTCCCTTTAGGTATGGTGTGGTCTTATGAGCTTTGTTCTCTCCCTTTAGGTATTGTGTGGTGTTATGAGCTTTGTTCTCTCCCTTTAGGTATGGTGTGGTGTTATGAGCTTTGTTCTCTCCCTTTAGGTATGGCGTGGTGTTATGAGCTTTGCTCTCTCCCTTTAGGTATGGTGTGGTGTTATGAGCTTTGTTCTCTCCCTTTAGGTATGGTGTGGTGTTATGAGCTTTGTTCTCTCCCTTTAGGTATGGTATGGTGTTATGAGGTTTGTTCTCTCCCTTTAGGTATGGTGTGGTGTTATGAGCTTTGTTCTCTCCCTTTAGGTATGGTGTTATGAGCTTTGTTCTCTCCCTTTAGGTATCGTGTTATGAGCTTTATTCTCTCCCTCTAGGTATGGTGTGGTGTTATGAGCTTTGTTCTCTCCCATTAGGTATGGTGTGGTGTTATGAGCTTTGTTCTCTCTCTTTAGGTATGGTGTTATGAGCTTTATTCTCTCCCTTTAGGTATGGTGTTATGAGCTTTGTTCTCTCCCTTTAGGTATGGTGTGATGTTATGAGCTTTGTTCTCTCCCTTTAGGTATGGTGTGGTCTTATGAGCTTTGTTCTCTCCCTTTAGGTATGGTGTGGTGTTATGAGCTCTGTTCTCTCCCTTTAGGTATGGTGTGGTGTTATGAGCTCTGTTCTCTCCCTTTAGGTATGGTGTGATGTTATGAGCTTTGTTCTCTCCCTTTAGGTATGGTGTGGTGTTATGAGCTCTGTTCTCTCCCTTTAGGTATGGTGTGGTGTTATGAGCTCTGTTCTCTCCCTTTAGGTATGGTGTGATGTTATGAGCTTTGTTCTCTCCCTTTAGGTATGGTGTGGTCTTATGAGCTTTGTTCTCTCCCTTTAGGTATGGTGTGGTCTTATGAGCTTTGTTCTCTCCCTTTAGGTATGGTGTTATGAGCTTTGTTCTCTCCCTTTAGGTATGGTGTTATGAGCTTTGTTCTCTCCCTTTAGGTATGGTGTGGTGTTATGAGCTTTGTTCTCTCCCTTTAGGTATGGTGTTATGAGCTTTGTTCTCTCCCTTTAGGTATGGTGTTATGAGCTTTGTTCTCTCCCTTTAGGTATGGTGTGGTGTTATGAGCTTTGTTCTCTCCCTTTAGGTATGGTGTGGTGTTATGAGCTTTGTTCTCTCCCTTTAGGTATGGTGTTATGAGCTTTGTTCTCTCCCTTTAGGTATGGTGTTATGAGCTTTGTTCTCTCCCTTTAGGTATGGTATGGTGTTATGAGCTTTGTTCTCTCCCTTTAGGTAAGGTGTGGTGTTATGAGCTTTGTTCTCTCCCTTTAGGTATGGTGTTATGAGCTTTATTCTCTCCCTTTAGGTATGGTGTTATGAGCTTTGTTCTCTCCCTTTAGGTATGGTGTGATGTTATGAGCTTTGTTCTCTCCCTTTAGGTATGGTGTGGTGTTATGAGCTCTGTTCTCTCCCTATAGGTATGGTGTGGTGCTATGAGCTCTGTTCTCTCCCTTTAGGTATGGTGTGGTGTTATGAGCTTTGTTCTCTCCCTTTAGGTATGGTGTGGTGTTATGAGCTTTGTTCTCTCCCTTTAGGTATGGTGTTATGAGCTTTGTTCTCTCCCTTTAGGTATGGTGTTATGAGCTTTGTTCTCTCCCTTTAGGTATGGTATGGTGTTATGAGCTTTGTTCTCTCCCTTTAGGTAAGGTGTGGTGTTATGAGCTTTGTTCTCTCCCTTTAGGTATGGTGTTATGAGCTTTATTCTCTCCCTTTAGGTATGGTGTTATGAGCTTTGTTCTCTCCCTTTAGGTATGGTGTGATGTTATGAGCTTTGTTCTCTCCCTTTAGGTATGGTGTGGTGTTATGAGCTCTGTTCTCTCCCTATAGGTATGGTGTGGTGTTATGAGCTCTGTTCTCTCCCTTTAGGTATGGTGTGATGTTATGAGCTTTGCTCTCTCCCTTTAGGTATAGTGTGGTCTTATGAGCTTTGTTCTCTCCCTTTAGGTATTGTGTTATGAGCTTTGTTCTCTCCCTTTAGGTATGGTGTGGTGTTATGAGCTTTGTTCTCTCCCTTTAGGTATGGTGTGGTGTTAGGAGCTTTGTTCTCTCCCTTTAGGTATGGTATGGTGTTATGAGCTTTGTTCTCTCCCTTTAGGTATGGTGTGGTGTTATGAGCTTTGTTCTCTCCCTTTAGGTATGGTGTTATGAGCTTTGTTCTCTCCCTTTAGGTATGGTGTGGTGTTATGAGCTCTGTTCTCTCCCTTTAGGTATGGTGTGGTGTTATGAGCTCTGTTCTCTCCCTTTAGGTATGGTGTGGTGTTATGAGCTCTGTTCTCTCCCTTTAGGTATGGTGTGGTCTTATGAGCTTTGTTATCTCCCTTTAGGTATGGTGTGGTGTTATGAGCTTTGTTCTCTCCCTTTAGGTATGGTGTGGTGTTATGAGCTTTGTTCTCTCCCTTTAGGTATGGTGTGGTGTTATGAGCTTTGTTCTCTCCCTTTAGGTATGGTGTGGTGTTATGAGCTTTGTTCTCTCCCTTTAGGTATGGTGTGGTGTTATGAGCTTTGTTCTCTCCCTTTAGGTATGGTGTTATGAGCTTTGTTCTCTCCCTTTAGGTATGGTGTGGTGTTATGAGCTCTGTTCTCTCCCTTTAGGTATGGTGTGGTGTTATGAGCTTTGTTCTCCCCCTTTAGGTATGGTGTGGTGTTATGAGGCCGGAAGCAACAGTCACCCGGTTAAAGACAGGCGTCCACAGCCCTGGCAGATTTAGGTACCCAGTTCAAATACAACTATACAATCATACAGTTTTAAGTTTCATTCAATGGTAGAGAGAAGTTTCATTCAATGGTAGAGAGAAGTTTCATTCAATGGTAGAGAGAAGTTTCATTCAATGGTAGAGAGAAGTTTTATTCAATGGTAGAGAGAAGTTTCATTCAATGGTAGAGAGAATTTTCATTCAATGGTAGAGAGAAGTTTCATTCAATGGTAGAGAGAAGTTTCATTCAATGGTAGAGAGAAGTTTCATTCAATGGTAGAGAGAAGTTTCATTCAATGGTAGAGAGAAGTTTCATTCAATGGTAGAGAGAATATTCATTCAATGGTAGAGAGAATATTCATTCAATGGTAGAGAGAAGTTTCATTCAATGGTAGAGAGAAGTTTCATTCAATGGTAGAGAGAAGTTTCATTCAATGGTAGAGAGAAGTTTCATTCAATGGTAGAGAGAAGTTTCATTCAATGGTAGAGAGAAGTTTCATTCAATGGTAGAGAGAATATTCATTCAATGGTAGAGAGAAGTTTTATTCAATGGTAGAGAGAATTTTCATTCAATGGTAGAGAGAAGTTTCCTTCAATGGTAGAGAGAAGTTTCATTCAATGGTAGAGAGAAGTTTCATTCAATGGTAGAGAGAAGTTTTATTCAATGGTAGAGAGAAGTTTCCTTCAATGGTAGAGAGAAGTTTCATTCAATGGTAGAGAGAATTTTCATTCAATGGTAGAGAGAAGTTTCATTCAATGGTAGAGAGAATTTTCATTCAATGATAGAGAGAAGTTTCATTCAATGGTAGAGAGAAGTTTCATTTAATGGTAGAGAGAAGTTTTATTCAATGGTAGAGAGAATATTCATTCAATGGTAGAGAGAAGTTTCATTCAATGGTAGAGAGAAGTTTCATTCAATGGTAGAGAGAAGTTTCATTCAATGGTAGCGAGAGGTTTCATTCAATGGTAGAGAGAAGTTTTATTCAATGGTAGAGAGAAGTTTCCTTCAATGGTAGAGAGAAGTTTCATTCAATGGTAGAGAGAAGTTTCATTCAATGGTAGAGAGAAGTTTCATTCAATGGTAGAGAGAAGTTTCATTCAATGGTAGAGAGAAGATTCATTCAATGGTAGAGAGAAGTTTCATTCAATGGTAGAGGGAACTTTCATTCAATGGTAGAGAGAAGTTTTATTCAATGGTAGAGAGAATATTCATTAAATGGTAGAGAGAAGTTTCATTCAATGGTAGAGAGAAGTTTCATTCAATGGTAGAGAGAAGTTTCATTCAATGGTAGAGAGAAGTTTCATTCAATGGTAGAGAGAAGTTTCATTCAATGGTAGAGAGAAAGTTCATTCAATGGTAGAGAGAAGTTTTATTCAATGGTAGAGAGAAGTATTATTCAATGGTAGAGAGAAGTTTTATTCAATGGTAGAGAGAAGTTTTATTCAATGGTAGAGAGAAGTTTCATTCAATGGTAGAGAGAAGTTTTATTCAATGGTAGAGAGAATATTCATTCAATGGTAGAGAGAAGTTTTATTCAATGGTAGAGAGAAGTTTTATTCAATGGTAGAGAGAAGTTTTATTCAATGGTAGAGAGAAGTTTTATTCAATTGGTTTCTGTTTAAACTGATTCTACAAGTCTCGTCACTGAGAATGTATACCTTTCTGAGCAACAAGGCTTAATACATGTGACACAACATATCTAGGTGGGATAGTAGGTGGGTTAGTCGGTGGGATAGTCGGTGGGATAGTTGGTGGGATATTAGGTGGATAGTAGGTGGGATAGTTGGTGGGATAGTCGGTGGGATAGTCGGTGGGATAGTCGGTGGGATATTAGGTGGATAGTAGGTGGGATAGTAGTTGGGATATTAGGTGGGATAGTAGTTGGGATAGTTGGCGGATATTAGGTGCGATATTAGGTGTGATAGTTGGTGGGATATTAGGTGGGATAGTAGGTGCATAGAAGTGGGATAGTAGGTGGATATTAGGTGGGATATTAGGTGTGATAGTTGGTGGGATATTAGGTGGGATAGTAGGTGGGTATTAGGTGGATAGTAGGTGGGATATTAGGTGGGATAGTTGGTGGGATAACGGGTAAGATAGTAGGTGAATGGTAGGTGGGATAGTAGGTGGGATAGTTGGTGGGATAATGGGTAAGATAGTAGGTGGGTAGTAGGTGGATAGTAGGTGGGGTATTAGGTGGGATAGTTGGTGGGATATTAGGTGGGATAGTAGGTGCATAGAAGTGGGATAGTAGGTGGATATTAGGTGGGATATTAGGTGTGATAGTTGGTGGGATATTAGGTGGGATAGTAGGTGGGTAGTAGGTGGATAGTAGGTGGGATATTAGGTGGGATAGTTGGTGGGATAACGGGTAAGATAGTAGGTGAATGGTAGGTGGGATAGTAGGTGGGATAGTTGGTGGGATAATGGGTAAGATAGTAAGTGGGTAGTAGGTGGATAGTAGGTGGGGTATTAGGTGTGATAGTTGGTGGGATAATGGGTAAGATAGTAGGTGAATGGTAGGTGGGATAGTAGGTGGGTAGTAGGTGGATAATAGGTGGGATATTAGGTGGGATAGTTGGTGGGATAATGGGTAAGATAGTAGGTGAATGGTAGGTGGGATAGTAGGTGGGATAGTTGGTGGGATAATGGGTAAGATAGGTGGGATAGTTGGTGGGATAATGGGTAAGATAGTAGGTGGGTAGTAGGTGGATAATAGGTGGGATAGTTGGTGGGATAGTTGGTGAGATAGTTGGTGGGATATTGGGTAAGATACTAGGTGGGTAGTAGGTGGGATATTAGGTGGGATAGTTGGTGGGATAATGGGTAAGATAGTAGGTGAATGGTAGGTGGGATAGTAGGTGGGATAGTTGGTGGGATAATGGGTAAGATAGTAGGTGGGATAGTTGGTGGGATAGTTGGTGGGATAGTTGGTGGGATAGTTGGTGGGATATTGGGTAAGATAGTAGGTGGGTAGTAGGTGGGATATTAGGTGGGATAGTTGGTGGGATAATGGGTAAGATAGTAGGTTTCTCCGATGGGTGAGGAGTGGGAGGCTGAGGCTGGTAGACCATATGTATGCATTCACCACCATCCCCATCAACTCTATGTATTAACATTATGTAACCATTGTAACTTATTATATTTATATTTTCTAGTTTCATAAACATTATATAACACTAATATTTTTATTATATCAACTCTAGTTGTAAACATTACATAACCTAAATATCTATTTCGCTATAATAATATTTTCATCTTGTATTTTCAGAGTGATTGGAACATTGCAAAACATGGAAGCGTTTTCAGAAGCATTTAACTGCTCTGTTGGGTCTTACATGAACAAAAAAAATAGGTGTACTGTATGGTAGGAGGTTCTAGATGTACTGTATAGTAGGAGGTTCTAGATGTACTCTAGGAGGTTCTAGATGTACTGTATGGTAGAAGGTTCTAAATGTACTGTAGGAGGTTCTAGATGTACTGTAGGAGGTTCTAGATATACTGTATGGTAGGAGGTTCTAGATGTACTGTAGGAGGTTCTAGATGTACTGTAGGAGGTTCTAGATATACTGTATGGTAGAAGGTTCTAGATGTACTGTATGGTAGGAGGTTCTAGATGTACTGTAGGAGGTTCTAGATGTTCTGTATAGTAGGAGGTTCTAGATGTACTGTATGGTAGGAGGTTCTAGATGTACTGTATGGTAGGAGGTTCTAGATATACTGTATGGTAGGAGGTTCTAGATCTACTGTATGGTAGGAGGTTCTAAATGTACTGTAGGAGGTTCTAGATGTACTGTTTGGTAGGAGGTTCTAGATATACTGTAGGAGGTTCTAGATCTACTGTAGGAGGTTCTAGATCTACTGTAGGAGGTTCTAGATATACTGTAGGAGGTTCTAGATCTACTGTAGGAGGTTCTAGATGTACTGTAGGAGGTTCTAGATCTACTGTATGGTAGGAGGTTCTAGATGTACTGTAGGAGGTTCTAGATGTACTGTAGGAGGTTCTAGATGTACTGTATGGTAGGAGGTTCTAGATGTACTGTATGGTAGGAGGTTCTAGATGTACTCTAGGAGGTTCTAGATGTACTGTAGGAGGTTCTAGATCTACTGTAGGAGGTTCTAGATGTACTGTAGGAGGTTCTAGATGTTCTGTATAGTAGGAGGTTCTAGATGTACTGTATGGTAGGAGGTTCTAGATATACTGTGTGGTAGGAGGTTCTAGATCTACTGTATGGTAGGAGGTTCTAAATGTACTGTAGGAGGTTCTAGATGTACTGTTTGGTAGGAGGTTCTAGATGTACTGTATGGTAGCAGGTTCTAGATGTACTGTAGGAGGTTCTAGATATACTGTATGGTAGGAGGTTCTAAATGTACTGTATGGTAGGAGGTTCTAGATATACAGTATGGTAGCAGGTTCTAGATGTACTGTAGGAGGTTCTAGATGTACTGTATGGTAGGAGGTTCTAGATCTACTGTTGGAGGTTCTAGATGTTCTGTATAGTAGGAGGTTCTAGATGTACTGTATGGTAGAAGGTTCTAGATGTACTGTAGGAGGTTCTAGATGTACTGTATGGTAGCAGGTTCTAGATGTACTGTAGGAGGTTCTAGATGTACTGTATGGTAGGAGGTTCTAGATATACTGTATAGTAGGAGGTTCTAGATCTACTGTAGGAGGTTCTAGATATACTGTATAGTAGGAGGTTCTAGATATACTGTATGGTAGGAGGTTCTAGATCTACTGTAGGAGGTTCTAGATATACTGTATAGTAGGAGGTTCTAGATATACTGTATGGTAGGAGGTTCTAGATGTACTGTAGGAGGTTCTAGATATACTGTATGGTAGGAGGTTCTAGATGTACTGTAGAAGGTTCTAGATGTACTGTAGGAGGTTCTAGATGTACTGTATGGTAGGAGGTTCTAGATGTACTGTAGGAGGTTCTAGATGTACTGTATGGTAGGAGGTTCTAGATGTACTGTAGGAGGTTCTAGATGTACTGTAGGAGGTTCTAGATGTACTGTAGGAGGCTCTAGATATACTGTATGGTAGGAGGTTCTAGATATACTGTATGGTAGGAGGTTCTAGATGTACTGTATGGTAGGAGGTTCTAGATATACTGTATGGTAGGAGGTTCTAGATATACTGTATGGTAGGAGGTTCTAGATATACTGTATGGTAGGAGGTTCTAGATGTACTGTATGGTAGGAGGTTCTAGATGTACTGTATGGTAGGAGGTTCTAGATGTACTGTATGGTAGGAGGTTCTAGATGTACTGTATGGTAGGAGGTTCTAGATGTACTGTAGGAGGTTCTAGATGTACTGTATGGTAAGAGGTTCTAGATATACAGTATGGTAGGAGATTCTAGATGTACTGTAGGGTACTATGTTCTAGATGTATTCTAGGAGGTTCTAGATATACTGTATGGTAGAAGGTTCTAGATGTACTGTATGGTAGAAGGTTCTAGATATACTGTATGGTAGGAGGTTCTAGATCTACTGTATGGTAGGAGGTTCTAAATGTACTGTAGGAGGTTCTAGATGTACTGTTTGGTAGGAGGTTCTAGATGTACTGTATGGTAGCAGGTTCTAGATGTACTGTAGGAGGTTCTAGATATACTGTATGGTAGGAGGTTCTAAATGTACTGTATGGTAGGAGGTTCTAGATATACAGTATGGTAGCAGGTTCTAGATGTACTGTAGGAGGTTCTAGATGTACTGTATGGTAGGAGGTTCTAGATCTACTGTTGGAGGTTCTAGATGTTCTGTATAGTAGGAGGTTCTAGATGTACTGTATGGTAGAAGGTTCTAGATGTACTGTAGGAGGTTCTAGATGTACTGTATGGTAGCAGGTTCTAGATGTACTGTAGGAGGTTCTAGATGTACTGTATGGTAGGAGGTTCTAGATCTACTGTAGGAGGTTCTAGATATACTGTATAGTAGGAGGTTCTAGATATACTGTATGGTAGGAGGTTCTAGATCTACTGTAGGAGGTTCTAGATATACTGTATAGTAGCAGGTTCTAGATATACTGTATGGTAGGAGGTTCTAGATGTACTGTAGGAGGTTCTAGATATACTGTATGGTAGGAGGTTCTAGATGTACTGTAGTAGGTTCTAGATGTACTGTAGGAGGTTCTAGATGTACTGTAGGAGGTTCTAGATGTACTGTAGGAGGTTCTAGATCTACTGTAGGAGGTTCTAGATGTACTGTATGGTTGGAGGTTCTAGATATACTGTATTGTAGGAGGTTCTAGATCTACTGTAGGAGGTTCTAGATGTTCTGTATGGTAGAAGGTTCTAGATGTACTGTAGGAGGTTCTAGATGTACTGTATGGTAGGAGGTTCTAGATGTACTGTAGGAGGTTCTAGATGTACTGTATGGTAGGAGGTTCTAGATGTACTGTAGGAGGTTCTAGATGTACTGTAGGAGGCTCTAGATATACTGTATGGTAGGAGGTTCTAGATATACTGTATGGTAGGAGGTTCTAGATATACTGTATGGTAGGAGGTTCTAGATGTACTGTATGGTAGGAGGTTCTAGATGTACTGTATGGTAGGAGGTTCTAGATGTACTGTATGGTAGGAGGTTCTAGATGTACTGTATGGTAGGAGGTTCTAGATGTACTGTAGTAGGTTCTAGATTTACTGTAGGAGGTTCTAGATGTACTGTATGGTAGTAGGTTCTAGATGTACTGTAGTAGGTTCTAGATGTACTGTAGGAGGTTCTAGATGTACTGTATGGTAGGAGGTTCTAGATGTACTGTATGGTAGGAGGTTCTAGATGTACTGTATGGTAGGAGGTTCTAGATGTACTGTATGGTAGGAGGTTCTAGATGTACTGTAGGAGGTTCTAGATGTACTGTATGGTAGGAGGTTCTAGATGTACTGTATGGTAAGAGGTTCTAGATGTACTGTATGGTAGGAGGTTCTAGATGTACTGTAGGAGGTTCTAGATGTACTGTTTGGTAGGAGGTTCTAGATATACTGTAGGAGGTTCTAGATCTACTGTAGGAGGTTCTAGATGTACTGTAGGAGGTTCTAGATGTTCTGTATGGTAGGAGGTTCTAGATGTACTGTAGGAGGTTCTAGATGTTCTGTATGGTAGGAGGTTCTAGATGTACTGTATGGTAGGAGGTTCTAGATGTACTCTAGGAGGTTCTAGATGTACTGTAGGAGGTTCTAGATGTACTGTATGGTAGGAGGTTCTAGATGTACTGTATGGTAGGAGGTTCTAGATGTACTGTATGGTAGGAGGTTCTAGATGTACTGTATGGTAGGAGGTTCTAGATGTACTCTAGGAGGTTCTAGATGTACTGTAGGAGGTTCTAGATCTACTGTAGGAGGTTCTAGATGTACTGTATGGTAGGAGGTTCTAGATGTACTGTAGGAGGTTCTAGATGTACTGTATGGTAGGAGGTTCTAGATGTACTGTAGGAGGTTCTAGATGTACTGTATGGTAGGAGGTTCTAGATGTACTGTAGGAGATTCTAGATGTACTGTATGGTAGGAGGTTCTAGATGTACTCTAGGAGGTTCTAGATGTACTGTAGGAGGTTCTAGATCTACTGTAAGAGGTTCTAGATGTACTGTATGGTAGGAGGTTCTAGATGTACTGTATGGTAGGAGGTTCTAGATATACTGTATGGTAGTAGATTCTAGATCTACTGTAGGAGATTCTAGATGTACTGTATGGAAGAGGTTCAGTTAAATACTAGCTTTGATTCCTTAAATAGATCAACATAAATATAAGATATGTGTCCAGGTTTGTCCCCAAATATCAACCTCTTGTCATAACAGAATATTTTTTTGATAGTCAGAGTAAACATCTGTTGACTTTCCAGTAACGAATATTGTTGTCCAGCCAGATGACTGTCGGAGTAAAAATGATAAGAGATAGTAAAATTACTTTTCTATAAAGGGGAGGCAAGCAGTCTGTGAAAGCTAAACTAATCACTGTGATAAGTTAGCTGACTGTTTGAGCAAGATTTTTTTGTGACTTTTTGTAATGTGAGGTCAAACAACAAATGTACAAAGATTGCCTCCTAATTATATCAATTTTTCCTTTTTTATTATTACTGCAAAATTAAAGTCTTTTCAAAGATACTATCATATATGAATAAGACTTTTCTGTAACCAATGTAATTTGTAACCCTACGAAAATATAGTTTACATTATGCAAATGTATATTGGGATTGATTTTTGTACTGTATTATTATATAAGTTTGTTTCACAATGTTAACTATCAAGTAGATAATTACTATTTTCAAAGTTTTTTTTATTTATATTGAGAGAATTTTAGAGTTTTACTATAAAATGAAATGTTATTTACATTGTAAAATGTAAAAATGAAAAAATATTTATTAACTTTTTAAAAAATATATAGGCCTACTTTTTTTTTGATACAAACATATTTCCTTAAGAGAATACATTTTACCATTTTGAAGTATATCACTCCTCTTTTTAAATCATTTAAATCATTTTATAACTGCAATCAAACTAAACAATAAAAAAGACTAATTAGGGAAAAATATATTGTGAGCTTCTAACAGTCATGTAGGCTAACCTTGCCATAGCATTTACAGTGCCAATATTTTACACAATGGAAATAAAAGTGTTAAGTAACATCAGCAACATCAATTGAATAGAAGTAACATTGAATCAATTCTTGCTATATAGATTGAAATAGTCTACAAGGTTACACACAAAACTCTTTGGTCTCAGAAAAAAGCTTTGGTGTTTAGCATTTTGGTATCAAGCTGTATATATGAGCAGAATTGTATAAAGTATAGAGTGTATAGCATGAACAACATTTCTTGTATGCAACTTTAAAATCCTAAACTTTGAGAATCGGTCTGTCGAAAAGAGAGATAATTTGCACAAAAATAACTGCCTTAGTTGACACCGTTATTTGCCAATTAAATTTTTTTAAATCAATTTTTTAAAAGTTTTAACAGGATATTTTAAGTCTTTTGCTTAGCACCAACTTAAAATATTTCAAACAAATCGTTTTCTTGAGGTTTTTTACTATGTCTACAGCTACTACCTCCCCTAATAGGCATTGTGATCTTAGTGTATAAGGTCACTCAACATTGTGATCTAAGTGTATAAGGTCACTCAACATTGTGATCTAAGTGTATAAGGTCACTCAACATTGTGATCTAAGTATAGTAGGTCATTCAACATTGTGATCTAAGTGTATAAGGTCACTCAACATTGTGATCTAAGTATATTAGGTCACTCAACATTGTGATCTAAGTGTATAAGGTCACTCAACATTGTGATCTAAGTATATTAGGTCACTCAACATTGTAATCTAAGTATATTAGGTCACTCAACATTAGGATCTAAGTATATTAGGTCACTCTACAATGTGATCTAAGTATATTAGGTCACTCAATGCTGTGATGTTACTATTTTAAACAGTTAACATTCGTCACTAATGCACCAGGCCCCTATTACTTTTTAATATAATTTTATACTTATTTACGTTTTATAGTCATATCTATATTATCTATGTACATTGATCTAAAATACAATATAAAATTGTTTACCCTAAAACCATGATATTGTTGGTTGCTATTGAAGATTTACACAATTTAACTTTCATAAAAGTCTTTTTTTGAAGGAAAAAAATAATTATTTCTTTAGATTGATTTCCTGTACCAAATTCCAAATAAATTTTTTTTGGAACACCAAACTTTTCATTCCTTCCAAATTATTTCCTTACCCTCTCTCTAACATTAAACCTAGCACAGTGGCTGTACAAGAAAAAAAAAATATATATATATATAAAATTATATATATATATATATATATATATATATATATATATATATATATATATATATATATGTATATATATATATATAATATATATATTATCAAGGCCTAAGCCTATATAGTATATTTTATATAATATATATATATATACATATAAATGTATATAATATGTATATATATATATATATATATATATATATATATATACATATTATATACATTTATATGTATATATATATATATATATATATATTATATAAAATATACTATATAGGCTTAGGCCTTTATAATATATATATTATATATATATATATACATATATATATATATATATATATATATGTATATATATATATATAATATATATATTATAAAGGCCTAAGCCTATATAGTATATTTTATATAATATATATATATATATACATATAAATGTATATAATATGTATATATATATATATATATATATATATATATATATATATATATATATATATATATATATATATATATAGGCCTATATATAGGCCTATATATAGGCCTATATATATATATATATATATATATATATATATATATATATATATATATATATATATATTATATGAAACTAATTAATATATAGATATATATAGGCCTAGATCTATTTTAAAAAATTTTAGAGACGGACTTATTAAATTAAAATGAAACTGTTCGCTCCTTTTTATAAAATTTAACCTATTTCATTGCAAAATAACTATCGTGAGACAATAGACCACACAGAAATAGATCCAGACTCAGGCCTGAAGCTATTGAGTTTTAAAAACTCTTTTAACTCATTTTAACTCTTTTGACTCATTTTACTCAGATTATGTAAAGTGTAACGTCTTTTCTAACAAGTCTGTCCAAAGTATAGGAAAGACGGAAGCTTGATGTCTGTAATAGTTTCCCGTGTTCGTTTAATTCTTATTTTAAAAAAAAAATTTTTTAGTATTTATGTTTTGAATTTTTTAGAAATCCCTATTTATAGCTATGTTATTCTTTTATACTTTATTTAAATAATAATTAAGAGAAGCAAGTGCTTAGTACAAAACTATTTAAATAAGCTTTATGTGCACCATTTTAGACTTTTTTAAGTAGAGCAGTAAGTCAGGGAAATGGTTTGAACTTTTGTCTATTTTTCACAATACACTTCATGTAGTTGTAATTAGCTAATGTAAAACATTAACTATAACAATAGATCTAACTATTACATTTTATGAAACCACTTTAAAGGGCTCTAGAAATATTTTGGGGTGAGATTTTTACATCCAAACGGCTTCACGGTAGTTTCTTCCAGGGGTCTCAATTCGGGGGGGGGGGGGGGAGAAGGGGGAGCCTTCCCCCTTGAAGAAAGTCCAAAGTCTACCGCTAACCCCCTCCCAATGAAATAGAATTTATCAGTAGCGTAGCGAGGGTTGGGGGCGGGGGGGGAGATATGTGTCCCCCGGGCGCCGACCTTAGGGGGCGCCAAAATGGGTTGGAAAAATAAATTGAAAGGTTGAGGGGGGGGGGGGGTGCAAATCGAAAATTTGAGGGGGGGGGGGTGCAAAATGAAAAGTTTGTACCCTGGCGCCGGGAAGGGTCGCTACGCCTCTGGAATTTATATAGAAAATATATACTTTTAACAGTGTCCCGCCCCCCGGAAATTTTAGTCCGCTCCACCCCCCCCCCCCCCCGAAAATTTCAAGTGCTCCCCCAGAGTAAAAAGTTTGTGCTTCACCTTTCAGCATTGCCCGGTCTTGTGCTTTGGTTCTATCCCAAATCATAGCCCTAACTCGAACACTATCCCAAATCATAGCCCTAACTCGAACACTATCCCAAATCATAGCCCTAACTCGAACACTATCCCAAATCATAGCCCTAACTCGAACACTATCCCAAATCATAGCCCTAACTCGAACACTATCCCAAATCATAGCCCTAACTCGAACACTATCCCAAATCATAGCCCTAACTTGAACACTATCCCAAATCATAGCCCTAACTCGAACACTATCCCAAATCATATCCCTAACTCGAACACTATCCCAAATCATATCCCTAACTCGAACACTATCCCAAATCATAGCCCTAACTCGAACACTATCCCAAATCATATCCCTAACTCGAACACTATCCCAAATCATAGCCCTAACTCGAACACTATCCCAAATCATAGCCCTAACTCAGAAACTAGTCGAAACCGTTTTATCCTCTGGCCTTACCTCTAAACCTAACATTATCTTACGGTTAGGGCTATGTTAAGTGTTAGGGTTAGGGTCAATACATAATCGACAGGGGGTAATGACCTACTCCCAAATATATTAGGCCTAAAGAAATGATTGATTGAAAAAAATTTCGTACAATATTCAAGTGTTTCCAATGCTTTCCCTCCAAATGAGTTGTGTCTAACTTCTGAATCAACCAACACTTGTGTTAATCTTATGTTGTATGTAGATCTAACATTATATTTTGTCTGTTTGTGCTTGTTTACTAGAATCCGCGCAGTAAATAACTGTAAAGATATTAAACTGCAGTCTGTATGTGTAGGCCTGTAAGCTATTTCATTAGGCCTACTGTATCATTTGGGTATCTGCGAGATTTGTTTCTAATAATTATTGTACGAACATAGTTATTACACTTTTTGAACTTTTGTGAGATATTTTATTTTCGTTATTTTTGTGAGGTCTATCACTGTAATGTTTTTCAAAATAAAATAAATAAAAATCAAAGACTTTTTTAAAAAATATCATCCTTCTTTAGATTAGATTGTAAGGAATCGTCAATAAATGTCGTCACGCCTCATCCTACATCCCCTCGAATTTGCGTGTTTTTATTTTAAAACACCGATTTCTTTCTAAACTATAGAGGGATCTAGGCTGATGATCTATTAGTTTCTGTTACTTTAACAGAGTAGTTAACTGCTAAACTAGATTTTAAATCAGTACAACTGCCGCTAAACACAGAGTATTATTTGTTTGTTCCTGCTGTAGTTACTAACAGCTTCTCGTGTATACATTGTATTATTAGTTGTATTATTAATTGTATGATTACTTCTGTTCGTCCCGTGTAATAAAAGTAATATTGTCTGGTGATATTATTGTCCCTGACCACTGCCCCTACTTCTGCCCCTTACTAGTGCCCTTTATTACTGCCCCTACTTCTGCCCCTTACTAGTGCCCTTTATTACTGCCCCTACTTCTGCCCCTTACTAGTGCCCTTTATTACTGCCCCTACTTATGCCCCTTACTAGTGCCCTTTATTACTGTCCCTACTTATGCCCCTTACTAGTGTCCTTTATTTCTGCCCCTTACTAGTGCCCTTTATTACTGCCCCTTACTACTGCCCCTTACTACGGCCTAAACTTATACCTCAAAAAGAGTTGTACTTTACAAATAACTCATATAGTCTACCTCTCAGTGAGCTAATACTTTCAATAGGCATTAGCACAGAAATTATCTGGCTGATTAAGCACTGAAATTTTCAGACTGTTAGTGTTCCTCAAATATTTTTGTACACATGTGTATGTTTTAAAACGTTTGATAATAGGATAAAATGTAAAACTACTAAAATTGTATACCCCCCTTCTATCTCGACAGAGATGAGTCTTCGAATAGTGATATCTATTCACCCCCCCCCTCCTAATAGATAATCGAAAATCTCCAAGCGCGTAACATGTGTTTGAAAGTTACCGTAAACCAGCACAATGATGAAGCATCTATAATTGTAACCTTTCAAAACTTGCATTTTTACTTTCTCGTATATACGAAGTATAGAGTAAGTATTGTAATCGTGCACAAAAATAACATGAAATTTTGACAGTTTTCACCGTTTTACTCCTCAGTCCTTCATCACATCCGGAGTATAGAGGACTTATTTTAATCAGGCAATAATTATAAATACAAATATAATAACATTTTGGCGTTTTATGCGTTATCGAGTCGTAAAAACTGGACTATGCAATTCTGTGTGTAAACACGATAACTTGAGTACCGTTACAGCTAGGTTGATGAAATTTCATATATAAGTATTTTATCAAAATCGTAGATCCGTATCAACTTTTGAGCGATTTCCGATAACCGGAAGTGGTACTTTTTCTACTTTGAATTTTTCAAAAGCCTATAACTGGAGTACTATTTCAGATAGATAAATAAAATTTCACGTGTAAGTAAAAGATCTAATGTCCTACCTTCTGTCAAATTTTGAGTAATTTCCATTGATTGGAAGTACTAATTTACGCTATTTCCAATTTCTCAAAAAACGAATGTAAATTAAAACAAATAATATTACGCACTATTATGCATGTTTTATTTGGCACTTTGTGCACTTCTTTTTTCTACGAGATTTTATTCTATTTTAAAAAGTTTAAGTATTTAAAATGGATTAAAATTCATGTCTATATCCCGAGTTCCCATCCCCTGTTTTTTAGCGCAATTTCCATACGGACAATTGCGATTATTAACTCGTCAAGGATGGACGTGTGTCCGATGTGTGTCCGCAGCTTTAAGTCGTATCTCCTCCTCAACGAAGCAATATCGAGGACTAGATTCAAAAGCAAATATGTTAAGCAAGTTCCGAGGATGATTGTGGGCCAAAAAAATTCCCGGAATTCCTTCCTGGATTTCCCGGAAAAAGCCAAAAAATCTCGAAAAAATGCAGTTTTTGGCCCATACCTCGGCAACCAGACCACTTAACGACTTGAAACATTTTCCAATCGATTCCTGCCATAATTTAGAACAATATTGCCGAAGAAAGTTTTCAAAAATATCCTTTCGTTCGGTCACAAAAAATTAATTAAGGAAATTGAGCTTAAATTGTCACTAGACTTTTTATTAACTTGTTTATAAAAGAATATTCGAGAAAGTTTAGGGGAGATCGCTCCCGATTTATTACATTTTAAATTCGATTATACGTAGTGCAGCTATTAGACTAATTATGTAGAAAGTTTTAGTTCATCAAGATAATTATGCCATATTTTAGGACATCATCAAGATAATCATGCCATGTTTTAGTGCATCAAGATAATTATGCCATGTTTAGGACATCATCAAGATAATCATGCCATGTTTTAGTGCATCAAGATAATCATGCCATGTTTTAGGGCATCATCAAGATAACCATGCCATGTTTTAGTGCATCAAGATAATCATGCCATGTTTTAGGGCATCATCAAGATAATCATTTCATGTTTTAGTGCATCAAGATAATCATGCCATGTTTTAGGGCATCATCAAGATAATCATTTCATGTTTTAGTGCATCAAGATAATCATGCCATATTTTAGTGCATCATCAAGATAATCATGCCATGTTTTAGTGCATCATCAAGATAACCATGCCATATTTTAGGACATCATCAAGATAATCATGCCATGTTTTAGGGCATCATCAAGATAATCATGCCATGTTTTAGGGCATTATCAAGATAATCATGCAATGTTTTAGGACATCATCAAGATAATCATGCCATGTTTGAGGGCATCATCAAGATAATCATGCCATGTTTGAGGGCATCATCAAGATAATCATGCCATGTTTTAGGGCATCATCAAGATAATCATGCCGTGTTTTAGGGCATTGTCAAGATAATCATGCATTGTTTTAGGTCATTATCAAGATAATCATGTCATGTTTTAGGGCATCATCAAGATAATCATTTCATGTTTTAGTGCATCAAGATAATCATGCCATGTTTTATGGCATCAAGCATATACATGGCCTAAACCAGTTTACAGCTCGCTGGCCGAGTTATACTTCATACCTGTTGGCGATACAGTGTTTCGCAAGCCAAGATTGTAAAATTAGAAAGCTTAAAAATTTCAGATGAAATTTTAGTTATTTCATTTGTGCTGTGTGTTCAGTCCGTATTTTCAGAGTAATTACAGTACAAGCTATTAGCTATTAGCTTGATAAGACAGAGTGTAATGATCAGAAGACTCCTCACTAGACGAGCATCACTTTCATCCAATCATTGATGTCCACCTTTAAAGCTTTGCCTTTGACGCAATTTTCATTATAAAAATAAAGGTGGTAAACTTGGAGACAGGTGCAGTTGACGCTCAAGTGGATCAATGAGGTCACTTGCAGTTGCTTCAAATTGATTATTGATTGTCATCTATGAAAGATTTTATTAACTAAAAAAAAACCTTTCGTATCAGGTTGCCGACAGTCTACCGCCCCCCCCCCCGAACGAAATGGAATTTATATAGAAAATATATAATTTTAACAGTGTCCGCCCCCCCCCCCCCCCCCTCGGAAATTTTTTAAGTGCACACCCGGAGAAAAAAGTCTGGAAGAAACACTGGTTGCCGAATGGTTGGTCATGTTTTTTCTTACCCAACTTCTAGCCAGGACAATTGAGGCTAATTTATTAGTTTGGAAACAGCATGTAGAATGGCCTCTAAAAACAAGGAATTTAAACTTATGTGAGCTGTTCAACAGGTTAACAATAGAGACAATATAGTTTTACGTACCGCCGTACCGCCAGAGCATATCTTCTAGCCATTTTATTAGGTATGGGTTTGGACGTATGTGAAGAGCGGCGGGGAGGTGTGCAGGAGGGGGGGGGGGGGGGTGAGGGGGGGGTTGACTTTATACTGTTGCACTTTTAAATGTAATTAGTTGGACTGATTTGTACCAGTTATTTCACTTTTATACACAACTAGTGTGACTTTTTAAATAAACCGGGAGTGATCTCCCCTAAACTTTCTCGAATATTCTTATATAAAATAACAGGGGATGGGAACTCGGGCTATAGACATGATTTTTAATCCATTTTAAATACTTAAAGTTTTAAAAATAGAATAAAATCTCGTAGACAAAAGAATTGCACACCAAGCGAACGCCAAATAAAAAAGTGCATAATAGTGCGCAATATTATTAGTACTTTAAAAATTTATATTAGTTTTTTGAGAAATCGGAAGTAGCGTAAATTACTACTTCCGGTCAACGGAAATTACTCAAAATTTAACAGAAGGTAGAGAATTAGATCTTTTACTAACATGTGAAATTTCATTAATCTATCTGAAATAGTACTCAAGTTATAGGCTTTTGAAAATTTCAAAGTAGGAAAAGTACCACTTCCGGTTATCGGAAATCGCTCAGAAGTTGATACGGATCTACGATTTTGATAAAATACTTATATATTAAATTTCATCAACCTAGCTGTAACGGTACTCAAGTTATCGTGTTTACACACGGACACACACACACACACACAGACAGACACACAGACATACGGACAAGATTGCAAAATTATGTTTTTCCGTATCAGTGAGGTGTAAAACGTCGAGATTATCTCGAGTTTTTTTTTTTTTTTTTTTTTTGCACGATTACAAGACTTTCTCTATACTTCGTATATATTAGTAAAAATACACGGAGATCTACATAATATTACTATAGATGCAAAAAAAATTGTCTGGAGACTAATGCAATTTTCTGACTATCTATCTGTCTGCCTGTCTTTCTTCCTGTCTGTCAGTATTTGTGTCCGTCTGTCTGCCTGTCTTTCTGTTTGTCTGTCAGTATTTGTGTCCGTCTGTCTGCCTGTCTTTCTGTCTGTCTGTCAGTATTTGTGTCCGTCTGTCTGCCTGTCTTTTTGTATGTCTGTCAGTATTTGTGTCCGTCTGTCTGGCTGTCTTTTTGTCTGTCTGTCAGTATTTGTGTCCGTCTGTCTGGCTGTCTTTTTGTCTGTCTGTCAGTATTTGTGTCCGTCTGTCTGCCTGTCTTTTTGTCTGTCTGTCAGTATTTGTGTCCGTCTGTCTGCCTGTCTTTTTGTCTGTCTGTCAATATTTGTGTCCGTCTGTCTGGCTGTCTTTTTGTCTGTCTGTCAGTATTTGTGTCCGTCTGTCTGCCTGTCTTTTTGTCTGTCTGTCAGTATTTGCGACCGTCTGTGTGGCTGTCCGCCCCCCTGTCAGTCTATCTATGATTTTGTGGCAAATTTGTAATTCAGTTTAGACCCACTTCTAACGCTACGATCTCCAAATTAAAGATTGAATCGTTTCCGAACACAAAGCAAGAATATTTAGTTCCCAAGCACGGCAAGTTGAACGTCAGTTTACTAAAACAATAATATTTGTCTTATGATTGTAACATTTTTAAATCAAAGATATCCGTAGAGACTAGCCTAAATTATTAAATTATTTTCTATCAAAGTTTTGAACAAAACATAGATATGTAACTAAAAAGAGTAATTTTCTTTTTAGTTTTTTGAATTAGTAGTGTATTTTTATAGATTTAAAGAAAATCATTTATTTTCTACTTTTAGTGCATTATTACATAAAAGCTTGTTATTTAAAACGTTTTTTATGAATTTTTTTTCAGTACTTTAGAATTTTAAATTTTTTTTAGGTTTAGATCAATCCCAAATGATGTAATTCGGCAGTTGCATGTAATGAATAAGGATTTTCATAGAATCAATATATGGCTATAAAGTAATAAATATAGAAAGCCAACTTACACAAAAAATTATGAATATAAAAGAAACACTGTGGTCCATGCTTGCACCTCATGAGTCAGAGGGTGGGGACAGGTGGAGGGGTGGTTTATGAAGACATGTGGGGGAGGGGGGGAATCACCAGCAGAGGCAAGCTGGATTGTGAGACGTGTTTGACAGTTACAAGCACAAAGTTGTGGGGGTCGATTGTTAGGATTCATGGCAGGCTGACGGGGTGTGTGTTGGGGGGGGGGGGTCTTAAGTTGGGGTGGGGGTGAGGTGCTTAAAGTAGACTGGTGGGGTGTTGGGGCGGGGAGGTTCTTATGGTAGGCTGGTGGGGCATGAGGGGGGGGGAGGTTCTTAAGGTAGGCTTTAGAGGTGTGGGGGAGGTTCTTAAGGTAGGCTTTAGAGGTGTGAGGGGAGGTTCTTAAGGTAGGCTTTAGAGGTGTGGGGGAGGTTCTTAAGGTAGGCTTTAGAGGTGTGAGGGGAGGTTCTTAAGGTAGGCTTTAGATGTGTGGGGGAGGTTCTTAAGGTAGGCTTTAGATGTGTGGGGGAGGTTCTTAAGGTAGGCTTTAGAGGTGTGGGGGAGGTTCTTAAGGTAGGCTTTAGAGGTGTGAGGGAGGTTCTTAAGGTACGTTGGCAGGGTGAGTGGAGGTTCTTAAGGAAGGTTGTAGGGGTATGAGGGGGCGGGGGGTTCTTTAGGAAAGTTGGCGGGGTGAGTGGAGGTTCTTAAGGTAGACTTTAGAGGTGTGTGGAGGCTCTTAAGGTAGGCTTTAGAGGTGTGGGGGAGGTTCTTAAGGTAGGCTTTAGGGGTGTGGGGGAGGTTCTTAGTGTAGGCTTTAGAGGTGTGGGGGAGGTTCTTACAGTGTTTCTTCCAGACTTTTTTCTCCGGGGGGCACTTGAAATCTTCGGGGGGGGCGGTAAACTTTCTTCGGGGGGGGGCGGACACTGTTAAAAGTATATATTTTCTATATAAATTATATAAATTTCATATCGTTCGGGGGGGGGGGGGCGGTAAAAAATTTTCGGGGGGCTTTGCCCCCCCCCCCCCCCCGAAGAGATGCCTGGAAGAAACTCTGGGTTCTTAGTGTAGGCTTTAGAGGTGTGGGGGAGGTTCTTAGTGTAGGCTTTAGGGGTGTGGGGGAGGTTCTTAGTGTAGGCTTTAGAGGTGTGGGGGAGGTTCTTAAGGTAGGCCGAAGGGGTGTGGGGGAGGTTCTTAAGGTAGGCTGTAGGGGTGTGGGGGAGGTTCTTAGTGTAGGCTTTAGGGGTGTGGGGGAGGTTCTTAGTGTAGGCTTTAGGGGTGTGGGGGAGGTTCTTAGTGTAGGCTTTAGGGGTGTGGGGGAGGTTCTTAGTGTAGGCTTTAGGGGTGTGGGGGAGGTTCTTAGTGTAGGCTTTAGAGGTGTGGGGGAGGTTCTTAAGGTAGGCCGAAGGGGTGTGGGGGAGGTTCTTAAGGTAGGCTGTAGGGGTGTGGGGGAGGTTCTTAGTGTAGGCTTTAGAGGTGTGGGGGAGGTTCTTAAGGTAGGCTGTAGGGGTGTGGGGGAGGTTCTTAAGGTAGGCTGTAGGGGTGTGGGGGAGGTTCTTAAGGTAGGCTTTAGAGGTGTGGGGGAGGTTCTTAAGGTAGGCTTTAGAGGTGTGGGGGAGGTTCTTAAGGTAAGCTGTAGGGGTGTGGGGTAAAGGGATTCTGAAGGTAAGCTGAGTTGATGTGGGAAGTGGGGGAAGGTTCTTAAGTTAGGCTGTAGGGATTTAGGGGGGGGTACTTAAAGAAGGCCGTTGGTGTGGGGGATGCCCTTAAAACAAGCTGACGGGACGTGGGGAAATGTTCTTAGTGTGGCGGAGTGTGTGTGGAGATGGTACATGTTTTTAACGTGTGTGTGTGGAGATGGTACATGTTTTTAACGTGTGTGTGTGTGTGTGGAGATGGTACATGTTTTTAACGTGTGTGTGTGTGTGGAGATGGTAGATGTTTTTAACGTGTTTGTGTGGAGATGGTAGATGTTTTTAACATGTGTGTGTGTGGAGTGGGGGAAGGTTCTTAAGTTAGGCTGTAGGGATTTAGGGGGGGGGGGTACTTAAAGAAGGCCGTTGGTGTGGGGGATGCACTTAAAATAAGCTGACGGGACGTGGGGAAATGTTCTTAGTGTGGCGGAGTGTGTGTGGAGATGGTACATGTTTTTAACGTGTGTGTGTGGAGATGGTACATGTTTTAACGTGTGTGTGTGTGTGTGTGTGTGGAGATGGTACATGTTTTTAATGTGTGTGTGTGTGTGGAGATGGTAGATGTTTTTAACATGTTTGTGTGGAGATGGTAGATGTTTTTTAACATGTGAGTGTGTGGAGATGGTAGATGTTTTTAACGTGTGTGTGGGGGTGGTGGTAGAAGTTTTTAACGTGTGTGTGGAGATGGTAGATGTTTTAACGTGTGTGTGGGGGGTGGTAGATGTTTTTAACGTGTGTGTGGGGGTGGTGGTAGATGTTTTTAACGTGTGTGTGGGGAGGGGTGGTAGATGTTTTAACGTGTGTGTGGGGGGATGGTAGATGTTTTTAATGTGTGTGTGGGGGTGGTAGAGGTTTTTAACGTAAGCTAAAGATGTGGGGTGTGTGCTGCCGATATAAAATCATCAAATTCTTATCCCTTGAAAAACCGGAAATAGCGTAAAGTAGTACTTCCGGTCACCGGAAATGACTCTGAAATCTTACACTTATGTATGAAATCTCGTCTACCTAACTGGAACAGTATTCAAGTTATTTTGTTCCGGTCACCATCAGAAGTTCTAAAGTTGGAAGAGACCTGCTCATACGATCTTGTACTTACACGTAAAATTTCGTCCAACTTAAGCGTCATTCGAGTTGTATATTTTTAGAAATCGGAATTGAATAAAATACCGCTTCCGTTTACTGGAAATAGTCCAAGGTTTGATAGAAAACTACAAAATTAATATAATAGTTATATCTCAAATTTCGTCAACCTAATAAAAGCAGTACTTAGAGCTACAGAGCGACAGCCAGCCAGAAAAACAGACAACCAGATACACAGAGCGACAGACAGACAGACAGACGAACGGACAAACAGACTGACGGACGGACGGGCGGACTGACTGACGGAATATTCATACGGATCTATTGGCAATGTGTTTTTACAAACTTTTTTTTCTGAAATTAAAATAAAATGTATAATACAATATTTTATTTATATTAAATTAAATTGGCATTTAAAACGAGTATTGTTGGTAAATGCCTTAATGAAAAGAAACTCGTCACTGGTCATTTGAAGAACGTTGCTCTGACACTCGGAAATTAAAGAACGTTGTTCTGACACACGGAACTTAAAGAACGTTGTTCTGACACTCGGAAATTAAAGAACATTGTTCTGACATTCGGAAATTAAAGAACGTTGCTCTGACACTCGGAAATTAAAGAACGTTGTTCTGACATTCGGAAATTAAAGAACGTTGCTCTGACACTCGGATATTAAAGAACGTTGTTCTGACATTCGGAAATTAAAGAACGTGGCTCTGACACTCGGAAATTAAAGAACGTTGCTAAAACAAGGTTGACATCAGGTCACATTAACTACTTTAAACGTTTAAATTTTCAAATTGCCTTTCAGGACGTAATCTATTTTGTTCCGATTGGTATTATTTTTTTCGTATTGGTATATTTTTTTTCTGATTGGTGTATATTTTTTTTATTGGTAGGCCGATATTTTTTCTGATTGGTATAGTTTTTATGATTGATATATTTTGCCTTCTTAAAACTAATTGTCCTGAAAATGTGTGGGAAACACGTTAAACAGAAACAAAGCTTGTTCGATGTCCAGTGTTTGATAATGGAGAACATCCGTTCTATGCCTGATGGTCATATAATAAAACTATGTATGAAATGGGCGTATGTTAAAAATATAAGCAAAATGGTCATATGATAGAAATGTGATCATAATGTTCGTATCATAACACTATGTAAAAATGATCGTATGATAAAATATAATCAAATGTTGAACGTATGAAAAAAGTATGTATAAAAATATGCCGTGCAAGAAACTGAACAGCGATATATGTGGCTGGTCATTGAATAATTTCCCTTAACTCTATTTTGTGCAAAACTTGTAAGGAGTTGCAGGCCTTGAGACTTGGGGGCGGTGCTTGCAGCTTTGACTGATTTAATAGTGTCACCTGGGATGTGTATGCACCACGAACGTCGTGGTTTCATTCCAAATGCGCAGACAAGATCAATAGTTGAACAAAGGATCTTTTATGGCGGCACAGGTGAGTTTAAGTACTCCCCCCCCCCACCTTCTTTTTCATAGATTACTCGACCCCTCCCCGACCAGACGAAAATCTCCTATC